>NC_036872.1:10160970-10356952 GCF_002910315.2 Salvelinus sp. IW2-2015
ACGAGATTCTATACGCTCTAACACCATTTTAACCCACCCTCTCGTCTCCCCTCTCTCCGTCCACTCTCCCGCCTTTCTCAGCCCACAGTCCATCACAACAGCACCAGTGACTTTATTCACTGCTTAGGTCAGTTTCCTGTAGCAGAAGGTCGGCTGGACCTCACTAAAGTCCCGTAGATCACTTCAATACTCCCTTCTTGTTTATTAAGCTCTGCTCCACAAGCTTCCAACATATCTCACTTCCCTGTTGAAATATGAGATACCAAACCCGTTCATAGGGTTGGCTAACTCTTGGGGTATTTTTGGGAGGCATTTTTATATCGCCATACCGTACATTTCTCTCAATCCGAGATATACGGTATTATTGGTTTAGTCCACAAGGGGGCGCCGAAAAATTTAAATGCTTTTACCAGAATGATAACAAAATTAGCACAAGTAATAGTGAATTTCAATAGAGGCTGCTAGCGAAATATGCTAACGAGTGTAAACGAGAGAAAAAAAATATTTGCAAAGACAGGCAATCCATCTTATGAAGTTAAACATCCAGTGCATTCGGAAAGTATTCAGACCTCTTGACTTTTTCCACATTTTGTTACGTTACAGCCTTATTCTAAAATTGATTAAATAAATAAAAATCTATCTACACACAATACCCCATAATGACAATGCGAAAACAGATTTTTATAAATTTTTGCAAATGTATTAAAATTAAAAACAGATACCTTATTTACATAACTATTCAGACCCTATGCTATGAGACTCGAAATTGAGCTCGGGTGCATCCTGTTGCCGTTGATCATCCTTGAGATGTTTCTACAACTTGGAGTTCACCTGTGGTAAATTCAATTGATTGGACATGATTTGGAAAGGCGCACAACTGTCTATATAAGGTCCCACATTTGACAGTGCTTGTCAGAGCAAAAACCAAGCCATGAGGTTGAAGGAATTGGCAGTAGCGCTCCGAGACAGTACCAAAAAAATGTCTGCAGCATTGAAGGTCCCCAAGAACACAGTGGCCTCCATCATTCTTAAATGGAAGAAGTTTGGAACCACCAAGACTCTTCCTAGAGCTGGCCGCCCGGCCAAACTGAGCAATCGAGGGAGAAGGGCCTTGGTCAGGGAGGTGACCAAGAACCTGATGAATACTCAGACAGCTCTCCAGAGTTCTTCTGTGGAGATGGGAGAACCTTCCAGAAGGACAACCATCTCTGCAGCAGTCCATCATTCAGGCCTTTATGGTAGAGTGGCCAGACGGAAGCCACTCCTCAGTAAAAGGCACATGACAGCCTGCTTGGAGTTTGCCAAAAGGCACCTAAAGGACTCTCAGACTATGAGAAACAAGATTCTCTGGTCTGATGAAACCGAGATTGAACTCTTTAGCCTGAATGCCAAGCATCACGTCTGGAGGAAACCTGGCAGCATCATGCTGTGGGGATGTTTTTCAGCGGCAGGGACTGGGAGACTAGTCAGGATCGAGGGAAAGATGAATGGAGCGAAGTACACAGAGATCCTTGATGAAAACCTGCTCCAGAGTGCTCAGGACCACAGACTGGGGCGAAGGTTCACCTTCCAACCAGACAACAACCCTAAGCACACAGCCAAGACAACGCAAGAGTGGCTTCGGGACAAGTCTCAATGTCCTTGAGTGGCCCAGCGAGAGCCCGGACTTGAACCCGATCGAACATCTCTGGAGAGACCTGATAATAGCTGTGCAGCAACACTCTCCATCCAACCTGACAGAGCTTGAGAGGATCTGCAGAGAAGAATGGGAGAAACTCCTCAAATACAGGTGTGCAGAGCTTGTAGCGTCATACCCAAGAAGACTTGAGGCTGTAATCACTGCCAAAGGTGCGTCATTAAAGTACTGAGTAAAGGGTCTGAATACTTATGTAAGTGTGATAAAAATTCTAAACAGTTTTTGCTTTGTCATTGTGGGGTATTGATGAGGGGAAAAGCTAATGTAATCCATTTTAGAATAAGGCTGTAACCATAACAATATGTGGAAAAAGTCAAAGGGTCTGAATACTTTCCAAATGCACTGTGTAGAGGTAAGAGCTACCGAATGTAATTTTTGTTGAGTTTGGACATTTACAAGCGAATGTGAATGAGAGAGATTTTGCAAATCAACAAAGTTTTGACGCATGCTTGTCTGAAGTAAAGTCAGTACATTCTGTGTATGTGTGGAGTCGCAAGGGCAATGGGCCTGCCTGCTCTGCTCGGAGAAGACGGCCGAGAACGTAGCGGAGAAAAAACTAATTCAGCCACCAGCAAGTTACGTTTAATGGTCGCCTTAGAATTATGCATTTTTTACGCCGGGAAAAAAAGATAAAATGCATAAGAAATATCTTGCTGTGTTTTTGTAAACACAGATGTAAATGTATTCATATTGTAATTTCTGCTCGGCGTCAGACTAATTTCGTGGTTCAGTTGCACTTCTCCACAATTCACCAACGAGCGTTCTATCAGCAGACAGCGCTCTGACTCAGGTGTAGCCTACTTTTCTCCCGTACTTTTCTCTGTGTAGCCTACTTTTCTCCTGTACTTTTCTCTGTGTAGCCTACTTTTCTCCTGTACTTTTCTCTGTGTAGCCTACTTTTCTCTGACTTTTCTCTGTGTAGCTACTTTTCTCCTGTACTTTTCTCTGTGTAGCTACTTTTCTCCTGTACTTTTCTCTGTGTAGCCTACTTTTCTCCTGTACTTTTCTCTGTGTAGCTACTTTTCTCCTGTACTTTTCTCTGTGTAGCCTACTTTTCTCCTGTACTTTTCTCTGTGGCTACTTTTCTCCGGTAAAATGAAAGAATTACTTTAGGCAATACATTAGGAAAATTAGCTGGCATTCTTTCTATGATAAACATTAGAAATATGTTGGTCATGCATAATTTTTGCAAAAAAGACAGCTTTTTCATTGTTAGCTTATTTACTTGTGAGGCTGCCAGCCAAATAGCGGTGCACTTCTGTTGTCATCTGAAGAAAATGAAGCTATTTTCTGCCAAATGTATTGCTTTAATGTATTTTCTGTGAAGGAAACCATAGTTGAACTTCCCTGATCACTTTATTGAAGCAAAAAAAAACACTGTTGACTTGCAATATAAAACGCGACCCCTGTCAATACACAGCTGGACTCACCTGCTCCAGCTTTCTCCCATTGTGCTATTTACAAAGAAACACGTGGCTCAACTGTTCCGGGGTACTTCGGTAAGCTTCATAATGTAAAATAATGTGACAGGTGAAATGAGAACGCAATCTGCTTTATCTCCTCACGTATTGCACAAATTGACTGCAGGTATTTACCTAAAAAAGTACCTACAAATATTAAAGTGTATTGAAAAACTTCTAAGAAATAGTTTCAACTGTATTAAAGGTATTGGAAAAACCATCTCATGGCTATTTGGAAATACCCCGATATACGCTATATCGCCCAAGCCTATGTTGAGGTCCTGCTTGTTTCAACAAAGTTTGGTAAATCCTCCTTTGGTTTTAATGCACCACAGTTATGGAACACCTTACAAAACAAATGACATCTGGATTATCTGGTGCCGATAGGGCCGTTTAACCTGATTACATAACCTGATGTAATGTATTTATAGCTGTCTTGTAGTTTTTATAAAATCCTTTCACCATTGTAAATGAGACACTGGTCTCAATTGGATTCACCTGAATAAATAAAATGTTATAAAAGTAGTTGCCGAACTCTATTGGTCAACAACTTCTACTGTCTGTCCTCCAGGTGTATATCCAGACCCAGGGAGCTCCCAGCCTCAGTCTGTCCATCAGTAGAGATGAGTACCCTGAGGCTCCCCTGGTGCTGAGAGGTATCAACAGCCAGGGGGCACTGTCCCAGCAGTACCAGCCTATCCTCATGATGAGCAAGAGCTACACCCTGCACTGGAATGGCGCGGCTCCCAGAGAGATTGTCCTCTCCCTCATCAACTTCAACCAGTGAGTGACACATTGGGACTTGTGTGTGGGTGTGTTTCTTTAAAAAGCTGGTTGGTCTGAGTCTTGCACTCTGTCTTGTTTGTCCATATTGAAACGGGTCTTGGTCTCTTCTCATTTCCTATGCAAGGCCTGAGTCTGAAGGGCTCTGCTTTTGACCGTCTCTGCTGTGTGTGTGTGTGTGTGTGTGTGTGTGTGTGTGTGTGTGTGTGTGTGTGTGTGTGTGTGTGGTGGTGTGTTGTGTGTGTGTGTGAATACGTGTGCGATGAAAGGCTATGTTTGCGTTTGTCAGTGGGGTTAGTTCAAAAGCCAGATCTTGAACCTTCATCATCACCTGTTGTCTCCTCTCTCTTCAGAGGTGACTGGGTGCTGGTGGGCCTCTGCTACCCGCCTGACACCACCTTCCAGGTCATGGCTGATATCAATGACCGCCAGAGCAACACCTTCGATGACATCACTGACTACGGGCCCTTGTCCTCCCTCGCCGAACTGGAGAAGAAGCCGCTGGAGAGGAAGTACTTCTTTGACCGCAGTGTGGGGTGAGAGAGTCACTTTATGCTACTGTCTGTATATCTGCTGGCCCTCTTTCTCTGGGGCCAATCCGAACTTCCAATTAAGTGTCATTTTCACTTAGTCATGCTTTGAAGTCATTTGGAGACTAAGTGAACATTGTCACTAAGTTCTGATTTGCCCCTGTCAGTGTCTCTCTCTCTCTCTCTTTGTCCCTCACCTCTCTCTCTCTCGATTGACACCAGCCTCTCTGCTCTGTCCTAGATTGCTGTGGCTGTATTTGCGGGCGAGGCAGAGACGCGACGGCCACAGCTACTGCTCGGTTAAGGGCTGCGAGAGGGTGAAAGTGATGGCCACCACGTCGTCCTCCAAACTGACCTGTAACTGCACGGCCAAGGCCTATCCCAAATACACCAAGGCCCCCTCGGCAGTGGTCCCCATGCCCACCCTCAGCACCCAACCTTGCAGGGACTGTGGAGCCTCCCAGGTCAGTCTACTAGCCCCCCCGACACACACACACTTTCATTGTTACATTATTATTTGTATTGGAAAAGGCTTGAGCACATTAAAGCCCTGCTTTGAATCTGTGTGTTTTCTGGTAGCTGGTGTTTTCCAGTGACCCGTGGAATGCCTACCTCCAAACTCAGATCAAATCTCTCAGCAGCAAGGAGCAGCATAGTGGAGACACACAGTCCTTTATCACTGTGAGTACCACAGGTTTGAAATAACATGTTAGTATGTTATGTGTTTTTGTCGAGTACATTGTCCCTGTGCATGTTGTTGGTGTGTTGATTTTTCTCTGCTCTCGACGCAGTTGTTTACGTATAACATTCATAATAATGTCCATCAAAAAAGCCATTCTAAATGTGTATTGAATGTTTATGACTAGAAAAGCACCATTCATGTTTTAAATCTGTATGTGGTGTAGCTTTCCGGCGTACTTCTTATCCACTTTTCTACAATGTCTTTTTTTCCTCAGGTGAACAGTGAGACATTCTCCTTCACACAGCCAGGCTTCTTCCTGGTCTCTGTGGACGCCTGCTCTGGAAAAGTCACAAAGAAGTCATCTTTCTCCAAAATGGACTCTAAAATGGAGCAGTATTTTAAAACTGGAATACCAAAGAGGTGAGGGGAAGGGATTAGACCCTTTGCTGGTTGGAGTTAGAACTCAATTGGTGGTCTGTTGCAGACCTGGGTTGAACTACTATTCAAGTGGTTTTTTCTTGTCTGGAAGAACTTTTGGCATTTTGATGAAAGACATTTGTCTTGATTGTGAATCGATGAATCCTAATTGGTTATATTCTCTTATGACTAGGTCAATAGTGCTTCTGGGCACGCGAGGGCAGCCTGATGGCTTAGCCGGTGTTGCACCGTATCTGGTCCCCCTGGGCATGGCCAAGGCAGCAGATCTGCAAAGTAAAGGTTGGTGTCACTTTCAGATGGTTCCCTTTCGCAGGTGCAATTACTGTAGGCCAGGTCTGGTTTTTCTATCCTATTCTCTGGCCCTTTCACTGTTTCCCTCTTTTTACCCCTCCTCTCTTCCTGCTGTCTCTCCAACTGTCTTTTGTCTGCAATGTATACTTTTCATTCTGTCTCTGCTCACCTCATTACAGTATTTTCCACATTACACTTTTTTCTCTCACAGAGAGCCTGGTGTTTTGGGGGTTCCAGGGTGGCTCTTCCCCCCCTCCGTGGGCATCTATCCTAGCTGGGCAGGGTGAGGAGAGGCTGGGGCTGCAGGAGCACTACCTCCCCCTGGGCCTGGAGGCCTACGGCTGCACACAGACCAGCACACGCACACGCAGAGACATGGAGCTACTAAGGACCGCCACAGGACCATAGTGACCAATGAGAACACAACTTAACCAAAACACAACCAACCAGCGAATGAATGTGAACTTCTATTATTTATTATTTTATTGGCAAAGATGTTTAATAATTTGTATGTGTGTGTGTGTGTGTGTGTGTGTGCGCGCGTGTGTGCGCGTGCGCACATGCCTGCCTGGGTGTGGTGTAGTGGGATGTGTGTGTGGGGCATGGGGAGGGTCTGCAGATGCATGAAAATATGCACTTTCCTAGTCACATAATTTGCAATATCAGCCAGTCATCTCACGGAGCCATGAATTCATATTCAGCCTTCAATGAAAACAACCAAAAAGACCCTGCACATCTGCCATATTTCAACAAATTAGACTGGGAACAGGAAATCAATGGGGGATGGAAAGCAGATGAACAAAGTAACCACATCAAACTGGTGTGGTCTGTCACTCCTATCCAGTTCCCCCTGATGGGGTTCTGTCTCAGGCCAGTCTTTGACCGGTCTGCTGCTCACCACATCCATAGACGAAACGCATCATTAAGAAGAGGACTGACAAAGCAAACCAAAGGAAAAACACTCATTATTCCACTTTTTCCCCCCCCTGTCTGTTTCCTTGCATGCCCCKGGGGGGGGGGGGGGGGGTTTGTTCAGCTACTAGATCTGTTGAAATGGGATTTTACTAAACGAATCATCTAAGTGTATTAGAATGAAAATATTTTGTATGGGATTACGTTGACTTTTTTTTTGTTGAAATATTTATTTGATCTCTAGACAGTGACACTTTCCCCAGGGCTGGCTACGCGTGCAGCAGAGATGGGCTGTTCCTCTTCTTTTTCTTCTCATTATCTCACCATTGAAACGGTGTTTCCAACTCATTTACCTTTTAGTATGGTTATGTGCACTCCCCTGCGGATTTATTTGGACGTTGAAGCTAAAATACTCCATTTTGGATTTGAGAGCAAATGTGTTATGAGGCGACAGTACAGAATGTCACCTTTATTTTAGGGTTATTTCATACATCTGTTTTGAGGTTTAGAAATGAATGCTCTTTATGTACAATATCTAGTCCCCCCCCATTTGAAGGTGGATAAGTATTTGGACAAATTGACTTGTAGTGTATTAATTTGAGTCGAAAACGTTTAGAATTCGGTCTCATAAACATACAGTAGCACACAATGACTATATCAAGCTTGTGACTACGCACTTGTTGGATGCATTTGCAATTGGTTTTGGTTGTGTTTCGGATTATGTTGTGCCCACTAGAAATGAATGGTAAATAATGTGTTGTGTCATTTTGGAGTCACTTTTATTGTAAATATGAGTAGAAGGCTAGCAATTTTTGGGGGTATAACATGTATGCCTTTAACTTTCTCACTCATCATTATTCACGATTCATTCATGATTGTCCGTAATCATGGTAGCATCCAAGTGTTGAGATAATATTATATTTTGAATTACAATAAACGTGACTCCAAAATGACAGAATACATTATTTAGCATCCGTTTCTAGTGGGCAGAACATAATCCGAAACACAACCAAAACAAACTGCAAATGCATCCAGCAAGTTTGTAGAGTCGCAGGCTTGATGTAAACATTGCATGCTAGGAATATGGGACCAAATCCAAAATGATTGACTACATGTAATGCACTAAGTGAATTGTCCAAATGCTTATGACACCTTTAAATGGGGGGACTAGATGCATAAATTGCATTCATTTCTAAACAGTTAAACATATGTATGAAAATACCCTCAAATAAAAGGTGGCATTCTATACTGTAGTGTGATATAAACATTTGATCTCAAATCCAAAATGCTGGAGTATAAAGACAAATTAGAAGTTTTGCCTTCCCTGTCCAAATCAATATCTATGGGAATGTGTTGTTTATTATGTATCAATGCCAAAGGTATGTGTTTTACAGGAGTCTGAGGGACATTTTACAAGGTAAACATTGCCTTATAACGAACAGACTAGTAGCCCATACCAAAACCAAGGCTTACTGTACCTCTCAGGTCTCCGTAGGTGATTTGACCAGGGCTCCCTACTGTGCCAGTGATTAGTGACTTTCTGGATGTGATTGGGAGTATTCTTTTTAGCTGGTGAGCTAGATTTCACAAAGAAATGGTAGAAAATGTGCAAACTCTGCCTACTCGTTACCCCGGGCAAACTAAATGAATGCAGCCATTGTGAGTGATTCTCTGTGAAGGAGAAGGACCTGCTTTTTAACCACTGTTATGTTGTAAATATGTTTTTTTTTTGTGTGCCTTTTCCCCCCCCCAAGATGCACAAACCAAGATTGAGCTCTTTTAATACAAGTATGTTGGTGGTGTGGATGAAAATATTGAGAGTTTGTCAATGGTGAGTGCGTGTACACAGTGTGAGAGAGTGCCTTTTCAAGTTGATGTTAGTTGTATTTGACATGTTGATTCACTACTCGTGAGTGTTTCTTCAATCAAACCTTTTATTTCACATCATTGCTCTTCTGAAATTGGGGAGTTGATAACCATTTATACTTTGGCGTTCTGTCATCGTTGTTCTTGATCTAATTTTAGCTGATGGATTCAACAAAATCAAGGATGCCTCTTCAATGACAAAATGTTATGCACCAAGGAATCTGATTACTGAAACCTTCAATTAGCCTATGAGATTCGTGGGGCAGCTGTAATAGAGTACACTTAGGTTAAAGATGGGAAAAAAGGTTAGTCAGGGAGACTACCAAGAACAGTGTATAAAGATGTGCTGCTTGACAAGCCTACTACTTGGAGGCAGGCATGTTACAATTGTTAGGAAGTCCTACATATGCCAATGCCCATAACACCCCCCCCCCCCCACATTTATTTTTTTGCATATGAACATGTCATAAGCCATTGCAAAATGTGTAGAATTGCAGGAAATTAGTTTTAAAACTACAAAATGTTGTCTCAGGCTCATGGCAAAATGTACAGAATATCCGAAAATTGGTAGCACTTAATAACTCCAAGTAATAAAGCATTTATAATGGATTAGAAAATAGTTTATTCATTTATTCATCCTTACTTCATTCATATAGGTCATTATAAACCATTTACTCATCATGTTATGTTTTGTTTACGTGGCCTGGTCTAGAGTGTGGACTATTTATACTTTATAAATGGATCGGTTTCGCAGACCCAGATTAAGCCTAATCCTAGACTATATTGCACTTTTTAAGCTGGACTAACTGCATTTCTCAGACATAGTTTAAAATGGTCTCAAACTTGCCCTAGTCTAGATTTAAAATGTCTGATTTCCAGAAGGACGATTAGAGTTAATCTAGATCTAAATGACCCCCAGGTTGACCTTGGAAATGGATTACCTGGACTATTTCAATGATGATCACAGAGCACCACCAAGACCGGACAGAAGGGCAGTTAACCCACTGAATGATTTTGATCAAATCAATTTCTGTGACCATTTCCATATGTACAAAGAAAATGCAGCTGATATTTGTTTACTTGAGCAAGACTTTCATCTGACTCTTTGGGGAAGGCCCTTCCCTACAAGTACTGACCACCATGAGGTTTTTGGCATCTGGAACCTTCCATCGGGAAACAGGACATTTGTGTTGTGTAAGTGAACCAACTATTCAGAATAGCCCACAAAGTCTGCAATGCTACAGTGTATGTGAACTGAAAGACAGTTACATCAAGTTCCCCCGTACTGCTGCCCAAGCCAACTACAAGGTAGAGTCCTATAAATATTGGCTGTAAAGATGTGTGTGTCCCTCTACAGCGTGTCCCTCTACAGCAGATTCGGAGGTGTACAGGAATCTTAAAAACCGGTTTTCAATAACATGTACAAAGTGTGTGCACTCCCAATTTGAAGTTCTCCAACGTTGTTGCACGTTGGAAAGGTGCCACGCATGACTCAAGGATTTTCCAAAACTCCTCTGTAAACTCAGTTTGAAGGAGGACAACATAGAGTAGTGGAATCATACTTGGTGACAGTGGGTGTGCACAGACCAACTTCTTCACCCCCTATCTTCATCCAATAGAACCTGAGCAATAACGGTAACACCAAACTCATATCCACACCAGAGGTGTAGTGGAGATCATGTTTGGCGTATGGAAGAGTCGTTTCCAGTGTCTCAGCAACACCTTGCGCTTTCAACCTAGAAGATGCTGCATTACCTTAATTGCAACAGCAACAGCTTCACAATTACCTCAAACCGCATGGCTTTCCAGATCATCGCATTGAAGATGAGGATGATGCAGATGTTCCCATGGAAAAGCCAGCATAAATGGATAAGCCTGCAGAGATGCTTTTGCTGTTCAGCACTTCTGATAATAAAGATGGCTCAGGTGATTGAAACAAACAATAGCCATGGATTGAAAACAAAACCAAAAAAAAATCACAAATGGAAATATCGGGACCCCGAACTGGTGCTGGTTGGGGAAGAACATTGGTACTGCTGCTGCTTCCTGTTTCTCTCCTCCATAGTCAACTCAACATGAAGGATTTGCGTCTTCATATCGTGCTCTTTTAAATACGTTGGTCTGAGCTCTCGACATTCCGTGGCCAGTTTCTCATGCATGCTCAGCCTCTTTTTCTTAGCCCTCCGGCCCGGGTTAGTGACACGATCCTCTGTCCTGGCTGCTGCAGATGTAGTTGGCTGACCATCCTGTTATGACAAGTCCCATCCAAGCTACGGTGGTCATCTGCCTCTAGAAAATGATTACATTGCTGCATTGGAGAACATTATTTCTTCAAGAGTTAAGTTCATTTCAACATTTTTAGTATGGGAGTGCAAGAGATGACTGACAACATTACATATTCTGGGGATGGCACGTGTTGAATGAATGTGTCCTACCAAATGAGGATTGGAACAGTACCAAATGGTCATCATCAGGAATACCTTCCAGGGGTTACTGGCTGTCAATGATCCTGGTCAACAAGTCTTTCAGCTCGTTTGGTTTTACCAGTCTTGAAACGCTCCCTACAAGCAACAGCATTTGATTTTTATGTTTTTCCACAGGACCTTAGAAAGACGACAATATAGAAATTATATTAGTAATTATGTATGATATTGTTTGTTACATTTCTGTCCAAAAATACATTTAGGTTGTTACACACAAACTAACATTTCAAAATGACTCTGATTTGTAAAAGTGAGTCAACAATAAACACAGTATCTTACCTGAAGTTGTTTTGTTTACTTTTCATTTGAGTTGAATTCATTACAAATGGTGGTCTTGTTTTTCTTTCCTTGTTTTCTGTTGATGAGTCATGCTGTTTGCTCTCGATAATTGGGTGGTTTGACACAATTTGCTTCAAGTTTTTTTTTTCAAAGTTACTGAAATTCTTTGAAACTTCTCTGTTACCTATGTCCATTGTTAAGTGACTTGCTGCAATTCCACACGATGCTTATGTATTAGTGTCCTATCCCTGGTTTTTCAAGCATCCTCAGGTCAGCACCAAGTCTACATCGTTAATCTAATCAGGCTTCACAAAGATGAACCGGTTAGTCCTTACTTACCTTGGTCTGGTACTCTACTGTAGTTAGAAACTAAGAAATACTTTTTTAAAATCTGGATTAATTTAAGTAGAATTAGTCTAGTCCTGATTTAAATTAAACTCTGTTTGCAAAACTGCTCCTATAAATACTTTATAAATGTTTCGAGTGACCAGTGTAATTTCTCACAAAAAGATGGACATGTCATTCTACCAGCAATACCTGATGCTCCTTAAGGTCTCAAAATAGCCTAGAACATTTCAATGGTAATAGAATAAGCACACAACACAAGATGTTAATTATGAATAAACTATTTACTAATCCATTCTCAAACCTTTATTATACTTTTTTTTAAATTATATCTGCCCCATGGCAAAATGTGTAGAATTACAGGAAATAGCTTTAAATGAGCACATTTTTCACTCAACCTCAAGGCAAAATGTGTGAAATAGCATTAGATTAGCTATAAAACTGCACATTTTTCTCTGTACTGTGGCAAATGTGTAGAATTGCAGGAAGTTACTGGAGGTACCCCAAGCCTCAGATGTGGTAGTCCGGCCCTGTCACCGGGGGGTGTGTGGTACAGGGTCTACACCCTGCGCTACCACAGGACCAGGGATGGGGGTAGGGCCACAATACATCTGAACTCATCATGAGGGGGCCGCAGTTGGTCTCGGGCCTCGCTGCCAGTAACTCCACCATGACTACTGTTTCGATATCTGGCCGCTAGATTAACTTACCAATTTTTTTTTAAATGGTAGCTGACATGGGCTACCACATAACAAGAGAAAAACTGCTGATGCACTACCACATGTAAAAAGTATTATGACTATTCTAACTCGCAACAGTTGCCCGTCCCTGCACTAGACCATTGTAATCAATGCTGTATACCTGCATACTATATTATGTCATATGTCAAGGTTCTTTGACCTGCATAGGTGTTAAACAGAGAGAGAGGGAGTATGATCTCTGGCTGCAGGTAGTAACTATGGCTGCCAATCCTGCATTTCAGCTGTGCTGTATAACCTGCATTTGTGATTGATTGTGTCCTGCTGTCACGCCCTGACCTTAGAGAGCCGTTTTATTTCTCTATTTGGTTAGGTCAGGGTGGGCATTCTATGTTTTGTGTTTCTATGTATTGGCCGGGTATGGTTCTCAATCAGGGACAGCTGTCTATCGTTGTCTCTGATTGGGAATCATACTTAGGCAGCCTGTTTTGCCACCTTAGGTTGTGGGATGTTGTTTTTTGTTAGCTCTGAGAAGCATTCAGAACGTGACGTTCGGTATTCTTTTGTTGTTTTGTTTGGGTGTTCTGAGTAAATAAAGTATCATGAAAACGTACCACGCTGCACCTTGGTCTACTTCATTTGATGAGCGTTACACCTGCTCATACTGTGTCTGTAGTCAAGACAGAGTTGTCATATTATCTCAGATTTACTCAAAGAATCTCAGTGGACAGGCAGACTTATGATTCTAATGATAGGGTTCTTTTAATGAGCCTCTAGAGCAGATAGCATCTCGAAAACATCTTAGGTAGAGAAACATTCACCAATTAAAACATAGCTGTCTACACAGTGGTGAGGTGGCCTCTACAGTATGAGCATTTGAGCACTGTAAAAGAAAACATGAAAAGCATTGAGCATTTTATTCCCCTACATGCACTGGGTTGGGAAGGAAACACTAAGAAAAACAATAGTGAATGCTTTTAGAAAGTTTGGAACTGCAGGCTATGGATTCCCGCAGGTCTATGCTTTGGTCTGTATTGGGCTCTAACATTCTTCAATTGAAAATAACTCCAGAGGTTTAGGCAACAGTTTAATAGTTGTAGGTTATGCTAATGAGACAAGTAAGATACATGTCCAATGTTACAGTAAAGGGTAAATCCATTTGAATTCAATCACTTTTTGACAGCATCCCTTTTGATTTCAACAAAACTTTCTCTACGTGTTTTCCCATGGAAGAAGTGATCAGAAAGCAACTTTTTGGACCTGAATGCCAAACTATTCAGTAGATAAAGGTGCTCATAGTTTACCCATTTTGCATATCCCACCATACCATGAGATATCCATGTCTTCAATCACTGGAAAACATAAACAGTTGAGTTTGATATGTATTAAAAGCTTACAAACAAGTTTGTCAAACTATTTTTCATAATAAAAAAATAAAAAACATTTAAGAAATTATGGAATTTTTTTAACTTTTAACGTCAAATATCTAAAAACGCATAAACTCAACAAAACAAATCCATATTTGCATATGTTGTAGCTTAGAACCTACTTTACATTATCTGAGTTTTTTCTGTTGTGCCTGCCATCAGTTGAGACACAATATGATCTCGAATACAGGGTGGGTGTCATTTAAATCATAGAAATATAATTTATAGAATGGACCTATCCCTCAAATCCCTGCAATTTAGTTGGTACACCATTGAAATTGAATTGAACTTTTACCTTTTAATTACTACCAGAAAGATGGCTGCCGGTCCACCCAACGTCGAATGTCAAATTAAATGGTCATTTCTGTTCTATTGTGTATATTTCTATGATTTCAATAGGTTTCCTATGGAGAATTGACAGTAATTTCAAACAACAGTATATTCCCATTCAAGTCAACATTCTCTGATGTTTGGTCCTCCAACCATCTTTGTGGTACCATTTGAAAATGTCAATTGTATTCCCATTTTCATACATTTATTAGCCAAAACATGACACCCACCCTGTATTCAAGAGCATGCTGTGTCTCAACTGATGGCGGGCACAACACAAAAACTTCATGATGTAAAATAAGGTCTAAGCTACAACAAAAAGTGGTTTTAGATCAAATCTAAGAATTATCAAATAGTTTGACGACTCTGTAAGCTTTTAAGTTATATAAATCTCAACCGTTTATCTTTTCCAGTGATGGAGACATGGATGTCTCATGGTAGTGGTGGGGTATGCAAAATAGGTCAACTTTGAGCACCTTTATCTCTTGAATATTTTGAATGTCACTTTCTGAACACTTCTACAATTGGCAGATATGTATAGACGGTTTCGATTAAATCAAAAGGGGTACCTTCAAAGAGTGAATTAATTGAAATGGATTTATCCTAAAGTGTTTTCCAGCTCCAGATAACCCATGTGGCTTTGCCTTGGACAAAGTTCTGTGTAGATGAGGTGCCATGCCAATACCATCATAGTAAAAAAAAATATATTACTATTTGTCATTAAATGATAAAACTAGCTTACGCGAATCAATCTGGCGCCAAATGCAATTTTTTCACAATAAAGTGACTAATTTGTAACTTCTGTCACGCCCAGGCGCACAACTACATGAGTGATAGTTTAGCCAAAGATTGTATAGGGAAGGAAGGGGTTGAGCAGCTACTAGCAAGCGACAGCGCACAACTGTACTGTGACGGATTGGCATGGCGGATAGTTTAGGTGGGAGCGGTAATGCAATTGATATCGATAATAATTCCAAGAACAGGATAAATTGAACAGGAACAAGATAAATTGGGATGAATGCTGCTGGGGAAACATTGAGTAGTGTTGAGAGTAGACTTGAAAAGCTCAGGACTACTCTAGACAAAGACATTTTTGAAGAAACTTTTATTTAACTTTATCAGTCATGTATTTGAAGACACACTGTCACAGAATACGTGCCACCTCTTTGGTGCCGAATGCTGTATGTTGCTAGTGTGTGTAAAAGCCAAATGAGATGTGCAAGGTGTGATAGGGATCATGAGTATGACAAATGTGGGCCTGATGTTAAGGTTAAGTGTTGCAACACTGACGGAGTACAACAAAAAGTCATGGAAGCGTGGAGGTACAAAATAACAAATAATGTATCTTCTGCTGAGGCTGCTCGAAAAGTGACCGGCAAACCCATTGTTCTAAATGCTCCAAGGAGGCCCGTAGCGCCTCAGCCTACTGTCAATGTGACATGTGAGCATAAATGCTTGGTTACGGAGAAAACTATGGTTGTAAATCATGTAAACTTCTTAGCCTTCTTGTTTAAGTCAATCAATATGAGTGCTGTACGCAAGAGCAGGACTGGACGAACAATGGAAGTAGTGAAGGCAGCCAACGAAATTCTGGGGATTTCAGATACTGAATCATACTCCAAATGATGACCAGGAACCTAAGTAACCTTACATGTAGTGATATTTTTATAGTACAAGGACATCTGTACGAGAGAGAGTGTCTTGTAGTGGGAACAGAAGAGAGAAAGTTATGTTATCTAGGATGAGATTAGGGCACGTGGGATTTAATTCTTCTTTGCAATTGATAGGATGCAATCTGTCAATACAATTTAAAGAAGAAGAAAAATATTGTATAGTATGTAAGGTTGCCAAGGGAGGGTATATTACTGGAAACTTAGGAAATGTACCAGTAAACTACCAGAATTTTGATATCTTTCAAGGATTGTATGTAATCTATTACAAGACATCTAGTGGCCCTTTTGGGTACTCAAGATTTTCACCAGTGTCTGTAATGTCTCTGGCCCTCTGTGTGGCCTTATCGCATGTAAAATATATGAAATATTAAGACAAATAAAAGAACAACATAGCTGTAAAACATTATCCTAAATATACACTTAGTGAATACCATTGGTGTTTAATATGGTGGTTTCAGAATTAAATAGGCTATTTTCTCTACTAGAAACTCATGGACAACATGGACAAAAAAATAATACTATTTATATATATATATATAAATATTTTTTAAACGTTATTTGTGTATAAATGACCAAAGTTAGGTAAGCTTGCCATAGATTGCTGTCAATTATCTGGAGATTCTGGTAACTTTGGTAAATTACTTGTAGCGTTGCAACCCTAATAGCATATTTAGGTTTAGAAACTTTGTGGTTTAGCCACAGTTTAGCGCAAACCTTGATGGCGCAAATAATTTGAGCACAGCTTTGTTGGACAATGGAGGAAGATGAGAGGACAAGACAAGACAATCACCGTAAAGCTGAAAATACAGTATGTAGGCAGCTGTGTACATTTTACTGTTTATTTTCACCTTCGTGGGTGTCAGTTGTTGATGTGTGCAGAGGGTCCCTGGTTCGAGCCCAGGTAGCGGGCGAGGAGAGGGACGGAAGCTACACTGTTACAGTGATGCTGTTAACCCGGATCACATGTTGCTGCGGAAAAGGAGGAGGTCAAAAAGGGGGTCAGTGTAACCAATGTGAAATGGCAGGCTAGTTAGCGGTGGTGCGCGCTAATAGCGTTCAATCGGTGATGTCACTCACTCTGAGACCTTGAAGTAGTTGTTTCCCTTTTGAAGTTTTGAAGTTCTAACCAACTGTTAAATTGGCAAAAAAAGTGGCCACCAGTCACATACAGTAAGTAACACCTAGCTGCTGATAAGCTAAGTCGACCATTATAATGTAAGCAAACTTTGTTGTGAGTTTAGCACAGGTGTAGGCCCTAGTCTAAACATTTCATCATAGGCAGGGTACATGTTAAAATTTCAAATACAGCTAGTGCACTAGGCCCAGAGATATCCTATTGAATTACTAGAGGGACTGTGTCATGAACCCTCAAAGTTACAGAATGGTATGATAATGGCAGCCTTTTCTGTCAGGGAGAAATTCAAACCAGTCAAATGCTGCATTCAAGACAACTCGGAACTCCACAACTCAGACATTTCTGACTTGAAAACTGAGAGTTTCCCATTTGGAAAGTATCAGAATCAACCAAAAGAAGAAAATGTAAGCATGTAGAGGCAGTTCATCTTTCTACTAAATCTGTCTGGATATCTCCCCAGCAAACATACAGTGCAGATAATCTTCAAATGCATTGTTTAACAGAATACCTTTTACACAACAGCACTGGCTGACCTTGGTTGAACAACTCTCTTTCCAAAATGGCTGATCTTTTACAGTATACTGTCATAAGAAGGTTCAAGTCCATTCTAGTATTCAAATTCCTAATTCTATGGCTTACATTTTTTCCTGACTTCGTGAAATTGTAAATGGGGTAGATGAAACTGTTCTCATATTCATTTGTAACCTAATTGTCCTCCTAATCATGAATCTTCTGTTGCCAAGGTTCCAAGTAGGCTTTTAAATTACAAGCGAAATGAGAAATGAGTTAGAAATCCGACATGATAATCATGTCGCAAGCAGCTTAAGTGTGGGCTGCAGCCCCGCCTCACAAGTGAACAGCTGCAAGAGCATACCATGTAGAATACAGAACAAAACATCCACACACACGCAGGTTAGTGTTTTTCATCATGAACCTTGTTCTGGGGGCATCTCTGCAGAGTGGTCACTAGCTAGTGTAACAGTATAGCTTCCGTCCCTCTCCTCGCCCCTACCTGGGCTCGAACCAGGGACCCTCTGCACACATCGACAACAGTCACCCTCGAAGCATCGTTACCCATCGCGCCACAAAACCAACGGCCCTTGCAGAGCAAGGGGAACAACTACTTCAAGGTCTCAGAGTGAGTGACATCACCGATTGAACGCTATTAGCGCGCACCACCGCTAACTAGCCTGCCATTTCACATTGGTTACACTGACCCCCTTTTTGACCTCCTCCTTTTCCGCAGCAACATGTGATCCGGGTTAACAGCATCACTGTAACAGTGTAGCTTCCGTCCCTCTCCTCGCCCGCTACCTGGGCTCGAACCAGGGACCCTCTGCACACATCAACAACTGACACCCACGAAGCATCGTTACCCATCGCGCCACAAAAGCAAGGGGAACAACTACTTCAAGGTCTCAGAGCGTGACACCCCGATTGAAACCCTAGTAGCACGCACCACCGCTAACTTTCTAGCCATTTTACATTGGTTACACTCACACAGCCACAAAGTCATAAAATCTAATTGTAAACCTAACCTTAACCACACTGCCAAACCTAACCGTACATTAAGACTAAAAAGCTAATTCTATCCCAATAAACGTCAACCTGCCACACCTAACCCTAACCCGTACTCTTACCCTAACCCAAAAACCTAACCTTAACCTTAATCCTAAACCTAACCCTAGCTCCTAACCAAAACCCTAAAACTAACCCTAGCTCCTAACCCTAACCCCTATCGTAATTCTAACCCTAAAATTAATTCCAACCTTATCCATAATACCCCCTAGAAATAGCGTTTGACGTCATGGGGACTAACAAAATGTCCCCAGTTGGTCCAATTTTTTGTTTGTTTACTATTCTTGTGGGGACTTCTGGTCCTCACAAGAATAGTTAAACATGTCAACACACACGCACACCAAAGTCTAGGACTTTATCTACCTTGTGAGAAGCGTGGTGTTATCATTTGTCTTTGCTTATAAAAAAGGAAACCACAGTTTTTTTTAATGTTATACACTAATCCACTGATTTCTACACTGAATTCCCTGAAGTCTCGCCACTCATATGTGGGGATATTCACAGTTAAGCTATTTCTGTACTGTAGATTACTATAGCTTAGTATTTGTTTTTAGGTTGTTGTTATGTATGCATATTTGTGACAGTGGTTTCTGAGTTTCATAGCTGGTGTGTGAGGTCCTGAATAATTAAACAGTTCTGACAGCAACACAGGGGTGCGTTACCATGGTAGCCCCTCACCGTGGACATGCCACACTGTAGATAGAGTAATGTAAATCTCTTCCCTGCTTAATGTCAGAGGAGGGTTGCTCTCCAGAACAGGGCACAGAATGGCATTATGGCAGTCAGAGAACATGTTGTAGCCAACCTACCACACAGCTTTAAGTGCACAATGAGTGGAGTAAGACCTGTCATATAGTCAAAGAATAATTATTTTCATACCCACAGCATAGATTAGGCTAGTTAAAGAACTAGGCCTGTGAAAGTGATTTCATAAATCTCAAGACGGGTTGTTCAGGAAGTATTTTTGGGTAGCTGCCATATGCCCAAAACAAGTGAAAAAAATGTTTTAAAAAACATATAGTTAACATTTTGTGTTGTTTAGACAATTGTTATGTGGCCACCTTCAATTTAAAATGTATATGCAATTTAATGAACCATTTCATGCATTACTGTTTTGAATCTGTCCTCTGCTGTGACATCATTATTAATCTTAATAAAGGTTCACTGATTTCCAAGTCGACAAGAAAAATATTTGTATGATTTTTTTGTTATTTCTGTCTATAAATCAGTCATCATATTCTGGAATTTCTATTGAAAAACACAATTTCCTTGTACAATGATGATAACCAAGTGTCTTCCCATTACATTTTGAGTAAGATTTACTATTATTTTTTCCAAACCTAGATAAAACGGAATAAAAAATATTGTGTGTTATGATGTTACCTGCCACGTGCTTAAAGGGGCAGTGCAGTTAAAAACGTGATGTTCCTGTGTTTTCAATTATATTTCTACACTATGAGGTCGAAATGACACTTTGAAATTGTGAAAAATGCCATTTTGTGTAAGAGCTGTTTGAAAAAAATGTAATGTCAAAAAATCGTGTCATCACAATCTGATCTGTTTATTCTGACCAATGACCAGTCTTCTTTAATTTGAATATGTAACTTTCTACTTTAAATGGGTATGCGGGGTAGGCTCTAAAGTAAACATATTTAAATTTGTATCAACATGCCCACATGATCAGACTGAGCAATTAAATGGAAAAAGAATGCTCAGGGAAATAAATGATTTTTTTCATGAAATTAACACATAGTGATTTATAGTGATGATTATTTTATTTTTTAAATACGGCATTATTTAAGAAATGTTGTCCTTTCATTTATCAACGTCACCCCATAGGACATTATGTCACACCATTGAACAAAACACAACAGGCAGTCAAATTGTACAGTGAAAACATATTAATGACGCTTCCAGAAGTTTCACACCATTGTAAAATGTAACTCCTAAACATTAGCAATGGATCCTTGTTAAAGAATTGAATGTGTACTCATTACAATTACCGGCCCTCAAGAGAGTCCTGTTTTAAAAATGTTGGTATACCTCCCTGAGTTGGCAGCGGGTAATTTGCATGCCTGCTGCCTTAGTCCTTGGGTATTGTAGCCATTTCTCAGGCTCACTCTCCTGAATCGAACTCTGATTCCCTGTTACCCGTGGTCATTATAGTAGGCACAGAAGTACCATCGAAAGTTGATAGGGCAGACAATAAAATAAGACGTCAATGCCTTGAATGGCACGCGATCAGCTCAAGACGATCTAGAGTCACAAAAAGTGTCCAGGGCGCCCGAGAGGAACCCACATGGGGTTTGGGTTTGATAAATGCATTCATCCTCAAAGGTCAACATTCCTTGACATATATTAGCCCTAGAATTGCCACAGTAAATCCAAGTAACGTTGGAGTGAACAAAGGATCCATAATTGATGAGCCATTAGCAGTTTCACTGTAGTGGCTATGTGTACTTAGACTTGGTTTTATCTTTAAGACAAGCATATGCTACAGGCAGGATCAACCAGGTAGCCCCTAGCAACATTGAGGTTAATCTGGGTGCACAGCGAAGCGCGGGGGCACAGTCCTCCAGTGATGGAGGAGACCTGTGCGCATCCGACGGGGGGCCTCAACCTACCCAGTCGAAGCCCTGGGTGTTCTGTTGGGGAGTTGGTAAATATTATACCACGCTAATGGTCTTTATTCCAGTGAGATTGCTAAGGCGAACACCACAATGTTATATTTTGCCTGACCTAGATCGAGGTACAGTTACTGTCTCACTGGGGAAAACTTAGCTGACTACACTAACATTAGAATGCCGCTGGAGGGATTTGCAGCCGTTTTACGGGCTCTGACCAATTGTGTTATTTTGTGTATTGTTTTTTGCAATGATCTTAACTTTTTTTGTACATATTGTTTCCGCCCTTATGGTCCTATGACCGAAAATAGCTTCTGGACATCAGAACAGCCATCACTAACCTCGATTTGGACGAGGACTTCTTCTTCAATGAGTTGGTTATCCCAGACCAGGCCAAAACCTCCGACGCTTGAGGAAGGAGGAAACGGCGCTATATAGGCCGGCGTGGGGGATACCTGACAAGACTATCTGTTCTCTTGGCGAAAGTGCAATCACTGGAGAATAAACTTGATGAGCTCTGTTCGAGACTATCCTATCAATGTGATCTGAAGGACTGTAATATCCTATATTTCTCCAATTTGTGGCTGAACAAGGACATGGTAAATATAAATCTTGCTGCTTTTTCTATACATCGTCAGGACAGTACTGTGGTGTCAGGGAAGCTCAGGGGAGGGGGTGTGTGCCTCTTTCCTAACAACAGCTGATGCACAATCTCTAATATTAATCAGGAAGTCTCGAGGTTTTGCTCGCCTGAGTTAGAATACCTCATAAGCTGTAGACCATACTATTTACTAAGATTGCACTCAACGAGCTGTATAGGGCCATAAGCAAACAAGAAAATGCTCATCCAGAGGCAGCACTCCTAGTGGCCGGAGACTTTAATGCGGGAAAACTGAAATCCGTTTGACCTAATTTCTACCAGCAGGTCACCTGTGCAACCAGAGATGAAAAAACTCTAGATCACCTTTAGATAAAGTTTGATTTGATTTGACACGCTCAATACAGAAGTGGTCCGATGAAGCGGATGCTAAGCTACAGGACAGTTTTGCTAGCACAGACTGGAATATATTCCGGGTTTCATCCGATGGCATTGAGGAGTTTACCACATCAGTCACCATCTTCATTAATAAGTGCATCGACAACGTCCGTACGTACATATCCCAACCCAAAGCCATTGAGTACATTACCATTAGCTAAAGACTTTCTATACTCGCTTTGAGGCTAGCAACAATGAACCATGCATGAGAGCACCAGCTTATCCGGAAGACTGTGTGACCACGCTCTCCGTGGCCGATGTAAGACCTTTAAACAGGTTAACTTTTACTTGGTACTCTTCCCGGATCCGGGAGCACCCCCCACAGTAAAAAAGCTGACTAGCATAGCCTAGCATAGCGTCACAAGTAAATACTAGCATCTAAATATCATTAAATCACAAGTCCAAGACACCAGATGAAAGATACAGATCTTGTGAATCCAGCCATCATTTCTGATTTTTAAAATGTTTTACAGGGAAGACACAATATGTAAATCTATTAGCTAACCACGATAGCAAAAGACACAACTTTTTTTTCTCCACATTCCTCTTTTGCCTGCATTGGCAGCTATCACAATTTCGACTAAATAAAGATATATATAGCCACTAACCAAGAAACAACTTCATAAGATGACAGTCTGATAACATATTTATGGTATAGCATATGTTTTTTTAGAAAAATGTGCATATTTCAGGTATAAATCACAGTTCTACATTGCAGCTGCAATCTGAAATAGCGTTGGACAGCCCCGGAATAATTACAGAGACTGACGTCATTACCAAAATACTCATCCTAACAACATTTCTGAAAAATACACACATACAGGCAATGAAAGCCACCATTTGTGAATCCAGCCATCATTTCTGATTTTTAAAATGTTTTACAGGGAAGACACAATAATGTAAATCTATTAGCTAACCACGTTAGCAAAAAGACCACCACTTTTTTACTCACCAGTTTTTTACTCCATCAGTAGCTATCACTAATTCGACTAAATAAAGATATATATAGCCACTAACCAAGAAACAACTTCATAAGATTACAGTCTGATAACATATTTATGGTATGGCATATGTTATTTTAGAAAAATGTGCATTTTTCAGGTATAAATCACCAGTTTACCATTGCAGCCACTATCACAAACTCACCCAAAGCGACTAGAATAACTACAGAGAGCAACGTGTATTACCTAATTACTCATCTTAAAACATTTCTGAAAAATACACAGCGTACAGCAAATGAAAGCCCAACATCTTGTGAATCCAGACAATATTTCAGATTTTCTAAGTGTTTTACAGCGAAAACACAATATATCGTTATATTAGCATACCACATGAGCTAACATCACCCCAGCATTGATTCCAGGCAAAAAGCGCGATAACGTTATCACCACCAAAATATATTAATTTTTTCACTAACCTTCTCAGAATTCTTCAGATGACAGTCCTGTAACATCATATTACACAATGCATATAGAGTTTGTTCGAAAATGTGCATATTTAGCATCACAAATCGTGGTTATGCTATGTAATCAGTCAAAACATGGCATGCATTCTGGCCGGCGCCATCTTAGAAGGGCACCTAAGTTTACGATTATTTATCGATTAGATTGACAAAAAAAATACAGGTTGGACAGCTAATGAAAGATGCATTGGTTATTAATGATTTAGATTTTTAAAATTAACGTTACTAGACATACAGTGTGCGTTGCAGCCAGACTAGTGCCGCAATAATGTCCGAAAAATGCGTTGACATTTTTCCACATAAATACGGAATAAAATCATAAATAGCTCTTACTTTTGGACGAGCTTCCATCAGAATCTTGGGCAAGGTGTCCTTTTGTCCAAAAGAATCGTTGCTTTGTTGTAAAACGTCCACTTCAACTTCGGAACTAGCAGCTAACAGTAGCTACGTGGCACACACATGTCCAAATCCTCAAACGCAATACTACGAAAATTCCGAAAATAGCAATATACTCGCATAAACTGATATAAATCGGTTTCAAATAACTTCGTTATGATGTTTCTAACACCTATACCGAATTAAATTACAGACGGACATATCTAAGGCCGATAACTGAGCGTTTCAAAATGSTATCCTGRGGTCTTGCGTTGCGTAATGGCGGAAGTYGAAAAGRGAGTGCACCTCGTTCCTTGCCCTTTTATAAGCTCTGAGAAATACGTAGAAACACCATTCCACTTCTCATTGGTTACTGACATCCAGGGGAAGGCGGGTGCAGTTCATTTCGATCCATAGGGCACACACAGAGYTTTAAACTGATCCGAGATCAGAGCCTAGTTTTCAGACCTTCGCATGTCCTGTCATGATTTTCGCTGTAGAAAGAGTTCTGGTTCACCCACAGACATAATTCAAACGGTTTTAGAAACTAGAGATTGTTTTCTATCCAATAGTAATAATAATATGCATATTGTACGAGCAAGAATTGAGTATGAGGCAGTTTAATTTGGAGACGATATTTTCCAAAGTGGAAACAGCACCCCCTGTATTGAGAAAAGGTAAACATTCACAAGGCCGCAGAGCCAGATGGATTACCAGAACACGTACTCAGAGCATGCTCTGACATTAGAGGCAAGTGTAGAGGCAAGTGTCTTTACTGACATTTTCAACCTCTCGCTGACCCAGTCTGTAATACCTACATGTTTCAAAAAGACCACCATAGTCCCTGTGCCCAAGAACGCCAAGATAACCTGTATAAAGGACTATCGCCCCATAGCACTCACATCTGCAGCCATGAAATGCTTTGAATGGCAGGTCATGGCTCAAATCAACACCATCATCCCAGACACCCACTCCAATTCACATACCGCCCCAATAGATCCACAGATGACACAATCTCTATTGCACTTCACACTGCCCTTTCACACCATTCCTATAGGAATAGGAATGGTGGGGGTGTAGCACTGTACATTCAGAATCATATACTGAACCTTTTAAGAGAAGGGATGACCTTAATGTATGTCAAGTAGAGGCACTATGGGCTCAGGTACATCTGCCTCACCAGGTGTCCTATCTGGATAACTTATGTACTGGGTTTGACCAGGCCACAGATAGCAACAGAGATGTATTTATCTTGGGTGATTTTAATATAAATTGGAAGGATCACAATAATTCGAATAGAACAAAATTGATGAGATATGCCAAGAACTGTGGTTTGAAACAAATGGTTAATGATACTAATAGATCATCAATTAAGTTGGATCATCGTTCAGACACATGCATTGATCTGATTTTCTGTAATATACCATTGCAATGCTTAAAAGCCAGATCAATGCCAGTGGGCTGGACAGACCATAATATTGTGACCATAACCATGAACACCAAGGTTCCAAAGAAACCCCCTAGGATTATGGTTAAGAGAAATTTTTAAACAACTAATCATGAGCTATTTCTAAATGATTTGGCTGCTGTACCCTGGGAGCTGATTTATCTAGAGGATGATTTAAATCACGCTACAGAATGTTTTATTGATTTGCTCACTGAGGTAATGGACCATCATGCCCCTATAAGAAAGAGTATAGTTGGTGCTCGTCCCTCTCCATGGATTGATGATGAACTGGGTGAGGCTTTTTCTCAAAGAAATATGGCAAAAGTCTTAGCAGCCAAGTCAAAATTTGAAATTGATTAACAGAATTTTAGAACATTACGTAATTATGCAGTTAAATTGAATCGAAAGAAAAAAAAGTTATTTTACAACAATGCTTTTACTGATTGTAAAAATGATTCTAAAAAGGTATGGAACACAGTAAAGGGCTTACTTGGTACATCTATCTCATCATGCCCTTCTAGTGTGGAGGTTGACGGGAGAATAATAACAAAACCAGCTGATATTGCCAATAATTTTGCAGATTTTTTTACAAAGAAAATTAATTTACTGAGCAACAATGTAAACATACATTCTTCCAAACAAGATATTGTCCAATGGATTGATGATCATATTATGAGCAACAAGTTCTGCTCTTTTAGTCTGCAAACAGTGTCAGTGGAGGAGGTGTTTAAGGTCTTATGGACAATTTTTTGCTTCGCTGTGCTGCTCCCCAGATTGCAGTTCCACTGAGATACATATTTAATTGGTCACTGGAAAAGGGGATGTTTGCAAATGTATGGAAGCATGCGAAACTGTGTCCTAATCCGAAAGACTGCAAATAACCCATTACTCCTGCCAATAGTCGACCAATTAGTCTACTCCCTACACTCAGTAAGATATTGGAGGGTATTGTGAGTAGACAAATATGGGAGTACATGGAAAAGAATGACCTGATTACAGCCAATCAGCATGCTTATCGCAAAAACCATTCCACTACCACTGCATTGGTTGACATGACTGACCAGTGGCTCAATGCTATGGACAATGGCAAGTTTGTGGGTGTACTATTTTTAGATTTCAGTGCAGCATTTGATTTAGTGGATCATGAAATAATTTTGACAAAATTAATGCATTATGGTTTTAAGGAGGTAGCATTGAATTGGGTACAGTCATATCTAACTGACAGGAAACAGTCCACCTATATCAATGGTTCATTTTCTTCCCCTCATGTGTTAAACTGTGGAATACCGCAGGGCAGCTGCCTTGGKCCACTTCTCTATTTAATATATACCAACGACCTTCCCTATGCCTTAGTTGAAACTCAAGCTACTATATTTGCAGATGATACTACAATTTATGCAGCAAGACAATCGGTTCAACAGGTACAGCAAGCTTTACAAGGAGATTTGGAGAATATTAGGGAGTGGGTTTGCCAAAACAAACTTGTTTTAAACACCAAGAAAAACAAAGTTATGTTGGTCTGTTCCACGAGGAAAAGGCCAAAAAAGCATGGGATACAATTAAGTATGGGAGGAGTACAAATTGAAGAAGTGGCAGAAACCAAACTATTGGGAATGCAGCTAGACAAGCAGTCATGCGCAATGTTCTTGGTTGGTTATCAATCGATAAGATAATTGAAAGGAACATGCTTATTTTATTTCATAATATACATCATTTAACACGGCCAAGTTCATTTCACAACAGTATTCAGTTGGTAAGAGACAGACATTCCGTAAATACTAGGAATAGATTGTCCACCATCTATGCGTTGTCCAGACAGAAAAGAGAAATAGGCAAAATAACATTTTGATTTAGAGCAATAAAGAAATGAAATAAATTAACTGAGCAAACCAGAAAATCTTTCAATGTATAAATGTAAACATTATTTTAAAACTATTTAAATATAATACCTAGAAATGTTGTGGGACTTTAGTAGTTGAAGAATCATTAAAAAAAAAAATGAGATTGAGTAATTATTGGGTCATTATGTTAGTATATTATGTATGTTTGTAATAGTGTGTTATATGTGGAAATGTGTTCGTTTATAAATTGTATTTTAATGTTTGACTCTTGGAAGATTAGTCCAACTGGGGACTAAAAGAGATCCAAATCAAATCAAATCAAAATCAAATCCCACCTGGATAAAAGGAACTCCTACGTGAGAATGCTGTTCATTGACTACTCTCAGCCTGCAACGCCATAGTGCCCTCCAAGCTCATCACGAATTTAAGGACCATGGGATTAAACACCTCCCTCTGCAACTGGATACTGGACTTTCTGATGGACCACCCCCAGGTGGTGAGGGTAGGCAACAACACATCCGACACGCTGACCCTCAACACTGGAGGTCCTCAGGGGTGTGTGTTTAGTCCACTCCTTTACTCCCTGTTCACCCACAACTGCGTGGCCATGCGCAACTCCAACACCATCATTAAGTTTGCAGACAACATGACTGTGGTAGGCCTGATCACCGACGATGATGAGACAGCCAACAGGGAGGAGGTCAGGGACCTGGCAGTGTGGTGGAGCCGAGTACGCCCCCATCCACATCGACAGGGATGTAGTGGAGCAGGTCCTCGGTGTACATATTTCTTAGGAATTATCATGGTCCACACACATCAACAAAGTCGTGAATTGGGCATGACAATGCCTCTTTTCCCTCAGGAGGCTGAAAAGATTCAGCATGGGCCCCTCAGATCCTCAAAAAAGTTCTACAGCTGCACTATTGAGACCATCTTGACTGGCTGCATCACCGCTTGGTATGGCAACTGCTTGGCATCAGTACATCACTGGGGCCGAACTCCCTGCCATCCAAGACCTCTATACCAGGCTCTGTCAGAGGAAGGCCCTAAGAATTGTCATAGACTGTTCTCTCTGCTACTGCACGGCAAGCAGTACGGAGGCACCAAGTCTGGAACAAACAAGACCCTGAACAGCTTCTACCCCCAAGCCATAAGACTGATAAATAGTTAGTTAAATAATTAACCAATAGCTACCCGGACTATCTGTATTCATCCTCTTTGCACTAACTCTTTTGACTCATCACATACACTGCTGTTAATGTATATTATCTATCCTGTTGCCTACCTATATGTACATATCTACCTCAATTAACTCATACCCTTGCACATGTACTTGGTACTGGTACCCTGCTAGAATCTTGACTAGAACCAAACATTTGTATCATATTACTCCAGTGCTGGCCTCTCTACACTAGCTTCCTGTTAAGGCTAGGGCTGATTTCAAGGTTTTACTGCTAACCTTCAAAGCATTACATAGGCTTGCTCCTACCTATCTTTCCGATTTGGTCCTGCCGTACATACAGTGGGGAGAACAAGTATTTGATACACTGCCGATTTTGCAGGTTTTCCTACTTACAAAGCATGTAGAGGTCTGTAATTTTTATCATAGGTACACTTCAACTATGAGAGACGGAATCAAAAAACAAAAATCCAGAAAATCACATTGTATGATTTTTAAGTAATTAATTTGCATTTTATTGCATGACATAAGTATTTGATACATCAGAAAAGCAGAACTAATATTGGTACAGAAACCTTTGTGGCAATTACAGAGATCATACGTTCCTGTAGTGTCTTGACTAGGTTTGCACACACTGCAGCAGGGATTTTGGCCCACTCCTCCTACAGATCTTCTCCAGATCCTTCAGGTTTCGGGCTGTCGCTGGCAATACGGACTTTCAGCTCCTCCAAAGATTTTCTATTGGGTTCAGGTCTGGAGACTGGCTAGGCCACTCCAGGACCTTGAGATGCTTCTTACGGAGCCACTCCTTAGTTGCCATGGCTGTGTGCTTCGTGTCGTTGTCATGCTGGAAGACCCAGCCACGACCCATCTTCAATGCTCTTACTGAGGGAAGGAGGTTTGTGGCCAAGATCTCGCGATACATGGCCCCATCCATCCTCCCCTCAATACGGTGCAGTCGTCCTGTCCCCTTTGCAGAAAAGCATCCCCAAAGAATGATTTTTCCACCTCCATGCTTCACGGTTGGGATGGTGTTCTTGGGGTTGTACTCATACTTCTTCTTCCCAAACACGGCGAGTGGAGTTAGACCAAAAAGCTCTATTTTTGTCTCATCAGACCACATGACCTTCTCCCATTCCTCCTCTGGATCATCCAGATGGTCATTGGCAAACTTCAGACAGGCCTGGACATGCACTGGCTTATGCAGGGGACCTTGCGTGCGCTGCAGGATTTTAATCCATGACGGCGTAGTGTGTTACTAATGGTTTTCTTTGAGACTGTGGTCCCAGCTCTCTTCAGGTCATTGACCAGGTCCTGCCGTGTAGTTCTGGCTGATCCCACCTTCCTCATGATCATTGATGCCCCACGAGGTGAAATCTTGCATGGAGCCCCAGACCGAGGGTGATTGACCGTCATCTTGAACTTCTTCCATTTTCTAATAATTGCGCAACAGTTGTTTCCTTCTCACCAAGCTGCTTGCCTATTGTCCTGTAGCCCATCCCAGCCTTGTGCAGGTCTACAATTTTATCCCTGATGTCCTTACACAGCTCTCTGGTCTTGGCCATTGTGGAGAGGTTGGAATCTGTTTGATTGAGTGTGTGGACAGGTGTCTTTTATACAGGTAACGAGTTCAAACAGGTGCAGTTAATACAGGTAATGAGTGGAGAACAGGAGGGCTTCTTAAAGAAAAACTAGCAGGTCTGTGAGAGCCGGAATTCTTACTGGTTGGTAGGTGATCAAATACTTATGTCATGCAATAAAATGCAAATTAATTATTTAAAAATCATACAATGTGATTTTCTGGATTTTTTTTAGATTCCGTCTCTCACAGTTGAAGTGTACCTATGATAAAAATTACAGACCTCTACATGCTTTGTAAGTAGGAAAACCTGCAAAATTGGCAGTGTATCAAATACTTGTTCTCCCCACTGTACCTACACGAACGCTACAGTCACAAGATGCATGCCTCCTTACTGTCTGAGATTTCTTAAGCAAACAGCTGGAGGCAGGGCTTTCTCCTATAGAGCTCCATTTTTATGGAATGGTCTGCCTATCCATGTGAGAGACGCAGACTCAGTCTCGACCTTTAAGTCTTTGTCCTTCAGACAAGGAGATAACTGAACATGCTGTTGTGTTGTTTGACAAGAAACCACTGTACAAAATAAAGTTCATTATTATTCCCATACCATTATTACAGAGAATCAGATAAATGATGCTACCCTCTGCCTATTGGCTACTTAGCTTATTCAAGCCTGTCTCAAAATACAACACCGCCCCTTTAAGATAAAAAAAAAAGCTCTTTACCTGACTCGCTTTTCAAAGATGTCTAGAAATGCACACTTTTTGTGGTCTTGTAGGAAGTAGTGATGGGCATTCCGGCTCTTTTCAGTGAACCGGCTCGTTCGGCTCAGCTCACCAAAAAGAGCCGGCTCTTTTGGCTCCCAAAAAATAATATATGTTTTTTATTTTTTCAAGTCAAACAGTTTGCGATAGTTTGACTATGATTGGTGTTAAAACAATTCGAATTAAATTATTAAGTGAAATCATACTCTACCTTAACCACAATGTATTTAAAAATGCATTGGTTTGTTATGCATTTAAAGTATAACTTTTTAATGTATATGAACAAAGTGCATATACATGTAACCATTCAAAACGAATACAATCTGAACAACATAACAATAGAATATTGCACCATATCAAAGAAAAATAAATAACAATGTGCAAAACTGCAGCATCCCACTTAAAACATTAAACTGGTCCCTCTTTTCTCTCTCTTCTTTATTGCCATGTTATAACCAGCAGCACACAGCAATGCTGACCATATTTTGCTTTTATGAGAGATTTGCATTCGGAAATGCAAGCTGCCTCACTTTCGATGGGCTGATGCGGTTTCTTCTCTCAGTAATTATTTGTCCAGTTTTCGAGAAGAACCTCTCAGAGGGACTGGATGTGGCCACTTTGCAGAGTCTCCCTGTCATGACTTTAGTAAGCCGTGGGTAGACAGAGGCCTTGTTCTTCCACCAGCTCAGAGGATCTGCAGATCTTTGGAGGGGGGGCTCCTCCAAATAGGACCGGACCTCCATTATGGCATCTGCTGAGGGATTCCTTCGTGCTGCAACCCCAGTTGCTCTCTCGTCAAACAGCTTTCAAACAGCATACGTTTGTGGCACTACTGCTGGTGCTTCTGCTCCCTCTTCTTCCTGTTGCCCTGGTGCCTGAGGCAGCTGACTGCTGGGGCTGTCCCTCCCTGCTGCTGAGCTTATTCTTTGAAGAGCCTCATCAATCGCTCTGGCATCACTGAAGGCTAACTTCTTAAACCTGGGGTCAACTGCAGCGGTTTCTGATAGCACGTGATTATATTCCATTCTGTGGAACTTTCTGTCCATTGATGAACATAGGGAGTCCGTCAACTCTGTCACATGTCCTGTGGTTACATTTGCTTCTCTCTGGCAGCTGGCTGTGATTCGCTGCAGACCCTTACACAGGAGTATCATTTTTGAGGCTGTCACATAGCTGAAAAGAGAGAACAGTAACTTATTATTTCAGGTTCATGTTTTGTCTACTGATACTACATTCTCATCTACTGGTCATATACATATATAATACTGGATTAAATAATGATGCAGTAATAACTGCGTATGGTACCTCTCTCCACTGATCTCCACAGTGATCTGCTCAAAGGGTTCCAGGACTCTGCACACCTCCTCCACCACCTCCCATTCCTCTTGGGTCAGATAATCAACAGGTGCATTGACAATGGCYAGGGTAGAGATGATGGCATCCTTTGACTCAAGAAACCGCTTCAAAATGTTGAATTCCACCTGGTTGTGCAGTCTTAGGCCTCAGCTCAGGCATCCCCATCTGGCGCTGTGTAGACTTCAGATTTTCAGCACCTACTGTGCTCCTGTGGAAGTATTCCACAGCTGCTTTCACTTTGTCCACAGTGGGCTTCATCACCTTCAGATCATCTCTTACAATCAGATTGATTGTGTGGGCAAGACATGGATGATGGGTCCATTTTAACATTTTCATGGCTTTGGTTATGTTAACTGCATTGTCGCTAACACAATAGACCATTTTTCCATCTACTTGCCATTCTCTGGCCACTCTTAACAGTTCCTCTGCCAAGTTCTCTGAGGTATGTCTGTCCCTGAACTCAAAGCAGTCCAGAAGACAGTTAGACATCGAAAGATCTTCAATGAATTGACATGTAACCAACATGTAAGAAGTGGTTACCCTTGATGTCCAGCAGTCAGTGGTAAGGCAAACTGCAGTAGCTTTGTGGACTTTCCCGCACTGAAGCCTGTTTGCTCTTGTACAGTTGTGGAATAAGTGATTTTGAAAGGGTTTTCCTGCTTGGAATTGTGTACATTGGATTTAGACTATTGCTATAATTTCTAAAACCTCTGTCCTCCACGATCGAAAATGGCTGGAAATTGGTGGCAATCATTTTAACCAATGCAATATCAATTTGGCCTTGTTTTGCTACAGACATAGACTTTGGCATAAACTGAGTCATAGAAGAAAGACTGCGTTGCTGTGGGTCGCGGAATAGACCTACTTGACTGAGTGGATACATCTCCACGTGTGGAGGTGCTGGCTCCACCACTATCACTAGCAGGCCCGCTAGTTTCTCAAAGCTCTGCTACAGCTAGCTTTACAGCTGGGTGCACAGTTCGCATATGCCGTGTGTAGGTTGTGCTTAGAACCGACTTTATATGAGATTTAGTTTTGGCAAATTCTACACTGTGCTCTAACATTGTCTAAATTATTAAAATGAATCCAAATGCTACTGTGCTTCCGACTCATTTTCCATCTGTTGTTTTCACAGCTGTCCTTCCTCTCTCTCCTTGGCTGCTAAGTGTGTGACTGTGTGAGTTGGCTCGGCCCTCACGCATCTTTGGTTCATTGGTTGACACTGCGTTTCTGATTGACAGGAACAACAGGTAAGGCTGTTAGTCTGAGCATACAGTCAGAACGAATGTGTGCGCTTGAGCATTTAGGCCTATATTATTTTATTTATTTTTTCGTTCTTTGAATTAGTTAATTCTATTAATTTACATTTTTTGGTTATTCATATCGTAATTAAAAAAATATTTGTATAAATAGATTTGGCTCTTCTGATATGCGAGCCGGCTCCCAACGTTCACCTATAAGAGCCGGCTCTTAGAGCCGACTCATTCGCGAACGACCCATCACTAGTAGGAAGCGATCACTCCACCATTGCTGACTACAAATGATCTATAACTGGGCTAATAACTCACTAACTATCCAAGGATATGAACGAGATGTGCACACATGGCTACATGCAGCTCTCACTTTAATCTCAAAACATGCATATCTACTCACGACTGCTCATGCTGTAAACACAGTCCAGTTCAAAGTAAATGGCACATATCCATACATGGTAGTGATCTATTTGCATATAGGCCTACTGCAGCTCTGAGTAGTTATGCCGCACCTGCCTGTGTAGAGTGAGGGCTGAGCATGTCAATGCAATAGAATCCTACTCTGATTCATTCTGCCGACAACAAAATCTCTTGCATAGTTTGTTTTGTTTCGATGTATTGCATTGAAAGTAGCAAATATGATTTCATCACAATTGCCACAGTTAAGGGAAAAAACCCTAGAACAGTGGTCACCAACGTGTTCTGAGTCAAGATGCAAGCAGAGATCTACAGCTCAGAAGTTTTTTAACATGACTTAAAAAAACGTAAGCATATGCAACATTAACCAATTAAAAACAGTTAGGTAGCAATGAGGTTTGTCCAGTAAGCTATAGGCCCAATATATTATCACCGCATATTGGCTTTGCTTGAATTGCCCTGCCAATGCATTGTTGTTCGGGTCATTTTTTTCATTATATTTCAACATTTGAGGTAGGCTATATGATCACAGCGGTAATAGATCCGTTGTAGTATTACTTGTGAGACACAGCTGAGTGAGCGTTCAAATAATTTGCTAGGCAGATGGTGCCTGCATCTATGGTCACTCTCAGCAGTGGTAGAAAGCAGCAGACTGAGGGTCCACCTCTCAACATCCCTCCAGTCTCCCTTTCCTTCACTGACCAAAAAGGGACAACGTCTTCCAGCTGATGGCAAAAGTCGAGTTGCACCGCATAATTTATCATGCTGATAAATCAACTTCTTGATATGCCACACCTGTCAGGTGGATGGATTCTCTTGGCAAAGGAGAAATGCTCACTAACAGGGATGTAAACAAATTTGTGCTCAAAATTTGAGAGAAATAAGCTTTTTGTTCGTATGGAAAATTTCTAGGATATTTTATTTCCGCTCATGAAACATGTGACCAACATTTTGCGTTTATATTTTTGTTCAGTATAAAATGCAATGTACAGTAGTATAAGTATTAGAATGAGCTATCGAAAATACAGTATTTGTTTGTGTGTGTGTGTGTGTGTGTTTTGTTTGGGTGAGTGTGCATCACCTGATAGATGGCTAGTGATGGCTGTTCGACAGTCTGATGGCCTGGTAATAGAAGCAGTTTTTTAGTCTCTCAGTCTTTGTCTCGACTTCTGCCGAAGTTGTTGCCTCTCCTTGTTCGGGCGGTGTTCGGCGGTCGATGTCACCGGTCTTCTAGCCATCATTTTCCATTGGTTTTGTCTCGTCTTCCTACACACCTGGTTTCAATCCCATTCATTACCTATTGTGTATTTAACCCTCTGTTTCCCCTCATGTCTTTGTCAGAGATGGTTTTTATGTCAGTGTTGTATTTATGTCTGTATAGGTGTGCGACGGGTCCTCGTACCCACTTTTTGATGTACATTTAGTGTTTGGAGTATGTTTAGTGGACTGCTATTAAAGAGACTCCATTACACTCCATTTGACTCTCCTGCGCCTGACTTCCCTGCCACCTATACACACGACTCTGACAGTCTTGGCTCTGATACACCTGTACTGTCTCCGTCTGTCAGACGGTAGCGGAGTGAACAGTCTGTGGCTCGGGTGACTGAGGTCCTTATTGACCTTCTTGGCTTTGCTTTAACACTGAGTGCTGTAAATGTCCTGGAGGGCAGGCAGCGTGCCACCGGTGATGCGTTGGGCTGACCGCAACACTCTCTGGAGAACCATGCGGTTGAGGGCGGTGCAGTTACGTACCAGCTTAACAGAATGCTCTCAATGGTGCATCTGTTAAAGTTTGTCAGGGTCTTAGGGGCCATGCCGAATATCTTCAGCCGCCTGAGGTTGTATAGGTACCGTTGTGCCTTCACCACAGTGTCGGTGTTGCGAGACCCTTTCAAATCAAAGTTATTTGTCACATGCGATAAATACAACAGGTTACCTTACCGTGAAATGCTGCGGCCCCGTCGATGAGGATGGAGCATGCTCCCTCTTCTGTCTCCTGTAGTCCATGATCAGCTAGGGCTCTAGCTTCCTCCCTGTAGGCTGTCTTGTCGTTGTTGGTAATCAGGCCTACCACTGTCGTGTCATCAGCAAACTTGATGATTGAGTTGGAGTTGTGCGTGGCCATGCAATCATGGGTGAACAGGGAGTACAGGAAGGGGCTGAGCACACACTCCTGGGTGGCCCCTGTGTTGAGGATCAGCGTGGAGGAGGTGTTGTTTTCCTGCCCTCATCACCTGGGGTTGGCCCTCAGGAAATCTTGGACCCAGTTGCACAGGGAGGAGTTCAGACCCAAGTCCCTGAGCTTAGTGACGAGTTTGGAGGGCACTATGGTGTTGAACGCTGAACTGTAGTCAATGAACAGCATTCTCACATAGGTATTCCTCTTGTCTAGGTGGGATAGGGCGATGTGCAGTGCAACAACAATTGCGTCATCTGTGGATCTGTTGGGGTGGTATGCAATTTGTAGTGGGTCAACTGATTCATGTATGGTTTGAGGTGATATGGTCCTTGACTAGCCTTTCAAAGCACTTCATGATGACAGAAGTGAATGCTATGGGGCGATAGTAATTTAGTTAAGTTACTTTAGCTTGCTTGGGTCCAGGAACACTGGAGGCCATCTTGAAGCAAGTGGGAACGACAGACTGGGATAGGGAGAGTTTGAAAATGTCTCAATTTCAGCTGGTCTGTGAATGCTCTGAGAACGCAACTTGGGATACCGTCCGGGATGGCAGTCTTGCAAGGGTTAACACGCTTGAAGGTCCTACTCAGGTTGGCTACAGAGATCTGGAGCGCACAGTCCTTGGGAGGAGGGGGGAGACCACATCGTCGGCTCTGTGTTGCTTGCCTCGAAGCGGGCGAAAAAGGTGTTTAGCTTGCCTGGGAGTGAGTTGTCTGTGACGTGGCTGGTTTTCCCTTCATACTCTTTGATTGTCTGATGTCCATGCCACATGCGTCTCGTGTTTGAGCCAATGAATTGCGACTCCACTTTCTCCCTGTAGTCTTTTTGCCATTTTGTCATAGGTGGTCTGCTTGTACTCGTCCATGTTTCCAGTCACCTTGCCATGATTAAATGTGATTGTTCACTCCTTTAGTTGTCCTTGAAAGCTGCCATCTATTTCATGGTTTTTGGTTTGGGTATGTTCTAATCGTCACTGTAGGAACAACATCCTCTATGCAATTCCTGAACCCAGAGTCAGTGTATTCATTGATGTTATTCTCAGAGTTGTTCCGGGCATATCCCAGTCCGTGTGATCAAAACAGTCCTGTAGCATGGATTCCGATTGGTCAGACCAGCGTTGAACAGACCTGACCACGGGTTCATCTTGTTTTAATACAATTTCTACCCATCTGCACTGGGAGCAAAATGGAATATCAAATTATAAAGTCACACAGTTATTAAAGTTGTTCATATATCTAACTGTCTTAGATCAAATAAACAACATATCAACAGTATAATATATAATAAAATAGTCTATTGAGTTCTTTGTACACAAGTACTGTGAAGAATGTTTCAAAGTTTCAAAGAAGACTTGTTCAATTCAGATCTTGTTCTACTGTATATACACACATTTTCACTTCAGAGCGCGCGTGCACACACACAGACACGCGTGCACACACACAGACACGCGTGCACACACACACACACACACCGCACCTCTGACTCAGAGGGGTTGGGTTAAATGCGGAAGAGACATTTCGGTTGAATGCATTCAGTTGTGCAACTGATTAAGTATCCCCTTTCCCATTTCCTAGAAGAGAGAGAGAGAGAGAGCTACTCAATTACCTTTTAACATCAAATGCCTCATCAGTTCCCCGATCCCCATTAGCCAGTGCATTAACCTTATCCACACTCTTAGAAAAAAAGGTGCTATCTAGAACCTTAAATGTTTCTTTGGCTGTCCCCATAGGAGAACCCTTTGATAACCAAAAAGGGTTATCCTATGGGGACAGCCGAAGAACCCTTCTGGAACTCTTTTTTCTAAGTGAACATGCTGAGACACTAGTAGCACAGCCTGTGTAACTGAAAAGGGCTCTGGGTGATAACTACTTCACCCTGTCCTTAAATAAGATGAGACCAGTTTAACTTTAAAAAAAGGTTGTTCACCACTCGGTTTTTGTGATTCTTTATAATACATCTACAGTATGTCACTATATTGTGTGCATAATGACTTCTACCAACTCAGACATCATAACTCTAAATTCAACCTGTAACCAGTTTGAAACAGAAAACCATCCAATCCTTGTCCCAAACTAACTGTCAACCAAATCCCTTTCCAATCCCTCTGAAAGAGACCACCATTAGCTGCAGTATGTTTATCACAAACTTATTTGAAAAAGCCGTCATATCATAATCGACTGGCTAGTGATACCATGCTAGTAATTGACCCAGGGTCCCCGTTGCTATGACAATATGGCGATGGTGCAGTTTTGGTGTGTGGTTGCCTCGTACATTTGGCCTGGTTCATCATCAGACCCTCTCTGATTAGATATTGCTTTTCTGTGGCATTAGGTGAATGACCGAGAAAGATAAAAAAGCCTACACTTAGTGTTGATTAGGTTCCAGAGCCAGTCAGATCAGTGACCAGGCTTTCCTGTAGTGTTGGGGTCTCCATCAGGCCCCAATCAGTTCACAGAGCAAAGGCAATTGAGTCATTGCATCATCGTATAACATTATCACAACGTTTTGTTTTTGCTAAGAGGCATCTGGCTGTTCTCACACACAGAGCCACGATTGCCAGGTTCTCTGGAATAGGCCATTTATACAAACCTAGGAAGAATAATTTTGTCTATGATTGAAGAAAGAAAGTGTAGAATCAATAGCTCATGTAGCAGGAATTCCAATGGCTGTCGTTGGTGCTGAATCCGCTTGTAAGCTATTTGTTTGTTTGTTTACCTTTCACGTGGCAAAGTCACTATCATCAGCGATGGTAAGCTATAGCGATATACACTACATGACCAAAAGTATGTGGACACGTGCTTGTCGAACATCTCATTCCAAAATCATGGGCATCAATATGGAGTTGGTCTCCCCTTTGCTGCTATAACAGCCTCCACTCTTCTGGGAGGCTGTCCATTCAGCCATAAGAGCATTAGTGAGGTCGGGCACTGATGTTGGGCGATTAGGCCTGGCTTGCAGTAGACATTCACATAGGGGTTGCGGTCAGGGCTCTGTACAGGCCAGTCAAGTTCTTCCCCACCGATCTCGACAAACCATTTCTGTATGGACCTCGCTTTGTGCACGGTGGCATTGTCATGCTGAAAAGGGACTTCCTCAAACTGTTGTCACAAAGTTGGAAGCACAGAATCGTCTAGACTATAATATAATTGTATGCTTTAGCTTTAAGATTTCTCTTCTCTAGAACTAAGGGGCCTAGCCAGAACCATGAAAAACAGCCCCAGAACATTATTCCACCAAACCTCACAGTTGGCACTATGCATTTGGGCAGGTAGCGTTCCCCTGGCATCTGCCAACAAACAGTTATTGTGCTGACGTTGCTTCCAAAGGCAGTTTGGAACTCGATAGTGAGTGTTGCAGCTGAGGACAGACGATTTTTATGCGCTTCAGCAATCGGTGGTCCCATTCTGTGAGCTTGTGTGGCCTACCACTTCGTGGCTGAGCCATTGTTGCTCCGAGATGTTTCCACTTCACAATAACAGCTGTCATGACTCTCCTGACAGTGGATCAAAGGACCCATCAGCTAGGCAAATGTTTGAAGCCAGACCCCCTCTCTCCCACAGAAAAGGGGAAGGGGGGCTGTGCCGGACTTGACACCTTAACACTGGGTCGTAAGTGTAAGCAGGAGGGACCTTTCCCTCTCTGCCTTTCAGTATCCACCAAAGAAAGGCCTTTGTCTACAGAATACCTTTGCAGCCAAAAACTAAAGGCCAAAGAATGAACTTTGGAACGAGATAGGAATGTTTATAATCATCCGTGGGGATCTAAAGAATAATCATGTCATATTGTTTATTACTGATGGGGTAATGATTAATATGTGACTGTTATTGATGTAAGAGATATCTATAAATCCTCTAGAGTTAATTCGGGAGATGGTAACCAAATTCCAAATTCCTAACAATTAAACATAATTCATTGATTTGATAAGTAACAGTCATCAGATTAATGATAGTCACATCACGACACAGCACTTGCAGTTGACTGGGGCAGCTCTAGCAGGGCAGAAATGTAATGAACTGACTTGTTGGAAAGGTGGCATCCTATGATGGTGGCACGCTCAACGTCACTGCGCTCTTCAGTAAAGCCATTCTACTGCCAATGTTTGTCTATGGAGATTGCATGGCTGTGTGCTGGATTTTATACACTTGTCAGCAACGGGTGTGGCTGAATAGCCGAATCCAGTCATTTTGAAGGGGTGTCCACATACTTCTTTATATGTAGTGTATATCTCGGATCTTTTATCTCCCTACGAGCCAGGATACAGCCTGAGATCCTCTGTCAAGGCACTGTTGACCATTCCAGAGTCTAGGTTGAAAATGAAAGGAGACTGGGCATTTGCTATTAGGGCCCTTAGGAATGGTCTGTCAGAGGAGATCAGGCTTGCATATGCAGTGCCTCTTTTTAAATCCCTGCTGAAGACACACTTTTCTAAAGGTGCTTTATATGTATGATTTCAGTTAGCTGTCTTTTTTTCATTCTCCTTCCTCCTGTCTTTGTTTCTTTATTTGTACTTTTATTTCATTTAATTATTTTATGGTGTTAAGCACTTTGTTACGTACTGAAATGTGCTGTACAAATAAAGTTCTTATTATTCGTGCCAGCTGAAAATAGAGCCCATTATGTTGGATTGCAAATGCAGTTTTGGTTTGAGTGAGATGCTTCTGTTTTTCCAAGTTGGCCTGAGCATGGTGAATGTGTTGTGTGCCTTTCCTATTCTTGTTTTTATGTCCTCATCTTCTCCTTCGCTTTAGTTATAATACTGCCTAGGCATGTCATGTGGTCCACTTCTTGTTCCTCCAGGAAGATTGGGGTAACTCGAGATGTGTTGATCGTCATCAGTTGGATTTTGTCTCCATTGATGTCTGTGCTCTGGGCGATCGGGCCTGTCCGTGTTTTGCCTGCATGTGTTATGATGAGTGTGACAACGGTGCTACATCATCCACATAGTCTAGGTCCTCTAGCTTCGAAGTTAAAGACCACTGGATTCCCTGTGGTTGGCTAATGGCGGTTCTCATTACCCAGTTCATAACAAGGGAGAATCTGATTGGGGAGAGAAGACATCCTTGTCTTACTCCTGCGTTCACTAAGAATGGTGCGGAGGGGGTTGCATTGTGTATGACATGGCTGGTTGTGTTGTTGTATAGGCTCAGAATGATGCAAACAATCTTTCCTGAGATGCTGCAGTGTTTCATTATTTTTCCATATGGTTGGTCAGTCTACGGTGTCAAATGCCTTTTTGAAGTCTATGAAATGAATTTATAGTGGAGATTGCCATTCCAGGGACTGTTCAATTATGATGCGGAGTGTTGCTACCAAATCAATGCAGGACGTTCCAGCTCGGAAACCCACCTTGTACCTCTCATAGCCTGGAGTTTACAATGGTATTAAGGCTATTCCATGTGAGAAATTGCCAAGAAACTGAAGATCTCGTACAACGCTGTGTATTACTCCCTTCACAGATCAGAGCAAACTGGCTCTAACCAGAATAGAAAGAGGAGTGGGAGGCCCCGGTGCACAACTGAGCAAGAGGACAAGTACAGTGGAAGCTCTGAAGGCGGATCCGAGAGCAGCAGCAGATACAATGCTTGACCTCTTTAACAAAATATGGGAGAGTGAGGAAGTGCCAGAAGAATGGAGGAAATGGTACATAATCAAGCTCCCCAAAAAAGGAGATCTTAGTGATTGCCAGAACTGGAGAGGAGTATAACTCCTGTCCCAACCTAGCAAAGTATTCACAAGGCTGATCCGAGAAAGAATAGACTGACGAGTTTCAGATGAAAGGTCTTTGGTTCTAGACATTTTGAGCCTGTAATCGAACCCACAAATGCTGATGCTCCAGATACTCAACTAGTCTAAAGAAGGCCAGTTTTATTGCTTAATTAATCAGCACAACAGTTTTCAGCTGTGCTAACATAATTGCAAAAGGGTTTTCTAATGATCAATTAGCCTTTTAAAATGATAACCTTGGATTAGCTAACACAATGTGCCATTGGAACACAGGAGTGATGGTTGCTGATAATGGGCCTCTGTACACCTATGTAGATATTCCATAAAAAGTCAGCTGTTTCCAGCTACAATAGTCATTTACGACATTAACAATGTATACACTGTATTTCTGATCAATTTTATGTTATTTTAATTGACAAATAATTAGCTTTTCTTTCAAAAACAAGGACATTTCTAAGTGACCCAAAACTTTTGAACAGTAGTGTAAGTATAGTTTTTGTATGACTGAAGCCTTTATTGAGAGGTCTAATGCTTTAATATTTGTCACCGACCGGCTCAATTCGGTCTTTTTTGTAGCAAAATTTGAACTTGTGTTTTTTTACGTTGGTTAAAAGTAGAGACTCAGAGCAAAAAATATATATTTCATAAACTACAGTTGAGGAACAATGGGAAAGTAATTCTGTTTTTAAAGTTTGTAACCCCACTTTTGAGTAAATGTCCCTTGAATATTTTTGTACACCTATTGGAGATCTCTACTGTTATGCTGATGAATGAGGACCCAAAAGCGACGTAATAGAAACAGAGTCTTTATTCCAGTATCAAACAAACAATGATTCTCCTGGATATATCAAAGGTAAATCCAAAACAGGAAACTGAAATCCTCTCGTCAGTAGAGAGGAACGACTGGAGACGCGACCACAGACTGCAGGTCGCTTCAGGAAGGCACAGGCCGTAGCTGACATAGACACCTGCTCACACGCAGCATCTGAAGAAGGCAAAAACACGACAGGGCGGAACAAGGACACAGGACAGCAAACATCAAACAAGAATCCGACAAGGACAGAAGCGGAAAACAGAGGGAGAAATAGGGACTCTAATCAGAGGGCAAAATAGGGGACAGGTGTGAAAGAGTAAATGAGGTCGTTAGGAGAATGAGAAACAGCTGGGAGCAGGAACGGAACGAAAGAGAGAGAGAGCGAGAGAGGGAAAGAGGAAGGGGGAGAGAGAGGGATAGAAAGAGGGAAAGAACCTAATAAGACCAGCAGAGGGAAGCACAGGGACAAGACATGATGATCAAAGACAAAACATGACATCTACTTTGTCTTTAGCGATTCAGCGTCGTTCACACCCTCTTAAGCCTTAGCCCCACCCATCTTTTTAAGGATTCACATGTGAGGCCATGTACTAAACAGAGGTAGTACGGTAGTGTACTAAACTACCAAAGATTTCAAGACTAAAGGCTGGTTTATACTACGTCTATCAACATGTCTTTAGACAGTTATCGCAGTGACATCATGAACATTCTATTGTTGTCCGACATCAAACTTGTCGTTATGAAAAAATATAAACACAAAAACTACAGGTTGCATGAGCAACAGCCTGGTGGTCCAAAATAGCAACACTTGTGTATTTTAACACCAATAAACCCATCTGTTTAAAAATGAATTTAGTATGTGTCAATCTAGCAAACCAGGCAACTAAAAGTAACTTTCTAAACAATATTTTCGCTAGTTTCTAGCTAGCTAGCCAGTTCAAATAATAACCATATCATATAGCTGACAACATTTTAACTTTAGCTAATTTGTATTCGTTATTACAGGAAAATAAACTCACAACAAGATCATTATTTACAAGTTAATGGCGAGCCAATTACAGAAAATTGCTTACGGTTGGGAGTGTGATGAAATAAAAGCAGGGCATTCTACCAGAGAATTTTAGAACTTAGACACTCTCATTGGCCTAATGTTATATCCTAATTTGACTTTGGTGCAGATCATGTTGTTCTTTACATTAACGTCTCTGGTAGACACAAACTATATCAAATAAAATACAAGTTTATTTGTCACATGCACAGGATACAGAAGGTCTAGGGAAATGGTTATTTGCATAGTGGAGTATTTTGTTTAGACATGTAGCTAGCTAGCTGGCTAAGCAATGAACCATAGTCCCAACTCATAATGTTACTACACTGCATGAATCTGCAGGTAGCTAACCAACTAGGTTCAATGTTAGCTAGCTAGCTTTAACTGGCAATGCAAATGGCTCTGAGATATGAATCATATTCTGTGCTTAATTTGTAAATCGGGGGGTGACCTGGGGAGTTCTGAGGTACCTGAAAGCATGACATTTTTTTATATAAAGCATTGCATCATCGCATTTGCGTAGTGGCATTGAGCAGTAGAGTAGAGGCACTTACAGAAGTTGCATCTTGGGGAACATTTTTAGTAGCCTAGTGTCCAGGAAAAAATGGTCCTTTTAAAAATGCATTTCATGCAATTCTACGTCATTTTATTTTAATACCTCACAAATTATCAAAATAGCAGGCTACTTTGAAACTGACAAACTGAGAGCAATAAAAACAACCTTGTCTTGAATCCATCAATAGCCTAGGCTATATCAGCTGTTCCAGATGACTGTGTGATCACACTCTCCGCAGCCGATGTGAGTAAGACCTTTAAACAGGTCAACATTCACAAAGGGCCAGATGGATTACCAGGACGTGTACTCTGAGCATGCGCTGACCAACTGTCAAATTTTCCAGCCACCTTAGTCATAGACTGTTCTCTCTGCTACCGCATGGCAAGCGGTACCGGAGTGCCAAGTCTAGGTCCAAGAGGTTTCTCAACAGAATCTATCCCCAAGCCATAAGACTCCTGAACAGCTAATAAAATGGCTACCCAGACTATTTGCATTGCCCCCCCCCCCCCTTCTATGCTGTGCCTACTCTATGTTATTATCTATGCATAATCACTTAATAACTATACCTACATGTACATATTACCTCAATTACCTTGACACCGGTGCCCTTACACATTGACTCTGTGCCGATACCCTCTATATAGGCCTGCTATTGTTATTTACTGCTGCTCTTTAATTATTTGTTAGTCTTATCTCTTACTTTTTCATTGGTATTTTCTTAAAACTGCATTGTTTTTTAAGGGCTTGTAAGTAAGCATTTCACTATTTTGGTGCATGTGACAAATAAAAATGTATTTGATTTTGAAGATGAGTACCTTAACGAACAGCAAAGCACTATCCTATGTCAATCTATTATTAAGTTGACCTATTCTATTCTGTAAGAGAAAGTAATATTCCAAACATAGTCTGGGACAGTTGGGGATAGAATAGAGCCCAAACTAATACAACCACTAGCACAAAAAATATGTTTTTACGCAAAGTGGATGACACAACAGATCAGAATGTTTAGCTTAGAATGTAGATAAATTATTAGGCAATTTTTTCACATTATAAGCGCAGCAATGCGCACATGGCAGTCGGCTATGAGTGTTAATGTTCCATTAGCGAGAAAACACCATTATCAAAAGTGACCGCAAAGCGATTATGCATGTAATGTTTTTATTATGAAGGTGCATTTTCATGGTGAAAATTATCTTCCTCAAACTTGAAACTCACGTGCTGCTTATATATGCCAGTTAGGCTCTACACACCCTGTAAAGCGGATTGATGTGCTTAATTTTAAGAAGTTATTTTGCCACTTTAGTTGTGATACAACCTTATCAAAACATATATGCCCATGGGCTAGGCTACATGAGGTGTGTGACTATGATTCGAAAAGTCGCCAAAAAAAGGCATTGTTTCTTGCCCTTAGCTGGTCATTCACAAGTGATAATATATAATTCACAAGTGATAGGCTAATATTGTCACCCATCAGACTATTCTTGATTTAATCTTGTCTTTACATATACTAAATAATATATGTGTGAAATTTGTTATGATTTAGAATAGAACATTATCATGCAATTGTCTTGAAACAGGGGCAGCAGGAAAAAATACATGTCATTTATGCACTTAAATAGCGAATGGAGAACGCTTTTCCATGATTCATTTTCATGCCAGCCAGGTAGTCTATACTCCTGTTGTAAAGATAAGCAATGTGCTTAATATTGGGAAAGTTGAGAAATAAATATATTAGGCCTAGCCTATAGAAAGCTGATGGGATCCTCCTCTTTTTAGTAGAGGCCATCACACTGTTTTCTCGCGCAATTGCATAGCCTATAGAAATGTTGCGCAACATGAGCTCTCATGGAGTGATTCGATTTTTGATGACATTTGCATTGATGTCAGAGTGATTAGAGGGACAATAGAGTGCTGAGTACTAGGCAGTTAGCAAGTTTGGTAGGCTACTAATGACCATCAACAGCATCATTATTACCGTGACTTAATGGTCACTTGGAATTTGACTGCCTTCATGACTCGTTACCGCCGGTGTAGCGGTAATACAGTCACCGGAACAGCCCTAGCTCCACGCACAACCCCCAACCTGAAGGCACAGGAACGGTTTTGTTTGCCTCCAACCCTTCGACCTAGCCGGTTTGGTTGCACCTGCTGGGGGTATACAGCCTATCTACTGTGGCAAGGTCACAGTCCAGGAGAGGTGTAAGGAGTACAGTCTATATCTCTTTAATGGAAGGGATGTCTCAGTATCTAGGCTAGGTAATGTCTATCGAGATATTTTTTTGTCTCTATTTCCCTGGTTTCTTTCTCTGTGCCAGGTGTTCAGGAGAGTGGGAGTGAACCGCAACAGAGCTCCAGCATGGCTCTTCCTCCAAGGACTTCATCCACACGTCTCCACAACTAACCTCCACCTCCAGATGCTTAGCAGCATCAGATATGGCTGCTCCATCACCAACGGAAGAGCCACATAGAGTGTGTGACACTCACTGGCAAAACACGAGCCATCACAGGTATGATGTCATTACCAACACTCCAGCAGGTTATCACATAATGAGTGAAACTAAATAAAAATGAGTGATTATCCTGCAACTCCTGTCATGGGCTTTAATTATTTTTCCTGCTTGAGATGAAATAATATGTGGGAAAAGTGTGAGAAGGGTACATTTATTTTATTCTAATAATTATTTGGTGTGCAATGAGGCTGTTTGGTGTTTCTTTACCCCCTCCCCCACCCCCTCAAACTCAGGACCCAATCAGCCAGCTCAGCAGTTTAAAGTGGTAAAATGGTGGGTTGGGTAATGATTCTCATCATCTCTCCTCTGTGTTGTTTGGAGAAAACTCTAATCACAACGTTGGAGAGAGCCACCCCCTCACTTTTGGTTGGGGCCTACCTGAATGGTGTGTAGGCCTAATTGTTACACTTCAATGTGGTGTTGTCTGTTTCTTAAGACGTCTTCATGGTTCTGCAGTTCTCTGGCGAATGAATAACCTTGTCAGCTTGTTCAGATATTAATTAAGAAGAGATTTTCCAGGTCTGTCTCCTCCATTTCAGACACACACACACACACACACACACACACACACACACACACACACACACACACACACACACACACACACACACACACACACACACACACACACACACACACACACACACACACACACACACCAACACACCAACAACCACACACACACACACACACACACACACACACTCACTCTCACACTATTTGTGAAATAGGTGAGAGGGGACTGACTGTCAAGGTATGACAGGTAAGAGTAAAGTTTTGGGGTTTTAGTTTGTGGTCCATTTTACTTAAGGATGGGTAATGGCTCTAAAGTAAAATGGCAGTGAATGGGCCTAATTCTGGGTTTTGGTTGTGACAGCCCACAGGTGCGCCAAATCAGTCTGCTTGTCAGAAAACGGACAGGCCGTGACAATGGAAGGGGACGAGAGGCAGAAGAAGTGGGCTGAGGATGACGGTGGAAAGGAAAGAGAGAGAGAGAGCGAGAGAGACAGAATAAGAACGACATAGGAGATTGAAATGTTGGGACAAAGCGAAGAACCTGAAAACTTCAGAATCAGTTGGAGAGAGTACATGACAGGAATTCAGAGAGGTAGTGGATATTGACAAGGGGTTGAGGGAAGCGATGAAGATATATTGACTGGAGAAGAGAGAAGGGGGTCATCATTCCTCAGTATCCAGACAACAGAGCTCTACCCCCCTGGCCCTAAAGCCTGGGCCCCTCAATGATCACAGCAGACCCCCTATCCCGATGTTGCCCTGGTGTCAGTGGGATCTCGTCATTAATTCATAACGGAACGCAGGCAAAATTAGCGCTCGTTAGCCTCCTGCTGTTTACTTTATTTTATTTGCCATCATTGCTTTATAACTCCCTCACCTAGCAACCTGCACCATGGAGATGCTCAAAGGATCTGGACCCTTCTGGCCCTCACATCACATCACCCCCACTCCGCCCTGCTCAGCATTCCCCAGAACAGTGGTGCCACCGCTGGTGACTCAGGTGCCTCCCCCAATGACGTTCTGCGTGTCACAAGCCAGTGAGGTCCAACAGACAGACAACACGAGAAGTGTTCTCTTTCTCCCTCTCGTTATTTTACTCTCTTTCTCTGAGTTATTTTACTTGGTCATTTTATCTTCAGACAAACAGTTTAATCTGACCAATGAGGGATAAGAGAGGAGATCTATGGTATCATTTGAGGAAAAGTGACAGGATCATCATCATCATCCTCCTCTGCATTGTTTTCATCATCATGGTCGCCAGCCTTGCGGAGAAGTGATCAGCTGTTTTCCGTGGAGAGGTGTGCACAGGGTGTGTGATGGTGTTTGGTTGCTAGTCCCATAGCCTCCATTGTGTGTCGTGACCCCGAAAGAGGGGCTACTAGTTTCCAAGTAGAAGATAGGAAATCAAGGGATTACTCACCTGTGGATCCTGGACAAATACATTTTCTCACAGTGCCACTCTCTCCATTGAAATTGGAGGGGGTTCATTTCCTTCAGATTCAGAGGCCACTCAAGAAAAGCAGGAAGGAAAGTCAGCGGTCACTCACAGACCATTTAAACGGTAGGAGATGTACTATTTTAATGGACAAAGTAAGATGAAAAACATCAAGTGGTCAAACAGACTCTATTGATCACTTGATATTCTGTTAAAGAAGAATATTTATCTGGGAATAACCACATTTTTAGAGGCTAAAGTAACTTTTTTCAGGGTAATATATATTTTAAAATATTTTTGAATAATCATACAGTAATTCAAGGACAGTGGTTAGCCATACTGTGCATTTTAGGTTACTTTATCTTGCCTTGGCTGTCGGATTTCTTTATAACTGCTTAAAAGGCCAGAGATGGTGTGTGGACATGAATAGCTGTACCTACCATATATTTATGCTGTAGTGAACTATCCTTGCTGGATATGATGGTCTGTTACATTCTACTGTATTTAACTGTACTGTAATTTTTTGTACGATGCTAAAAGGTGGCAGTTGTTGTGATGGACTTGTAAAAAAATAGACAGTTGAAGTTGACTTGAGAGCGGAAAGATTTTGTGGGTTGTTACTATACTAAATAATGATACCAAGCAGGTCATGGTAAGACTTGGTAGGACTGCCGGTGTTGTGAATAAATTATAACTTCATCACATTTTCCATCTGTTGGCTGTTGGACAGTGAGGCGGCCAACACCATATGTTCTATCTGTATAAATCATTGACAATCCTCCTCTCCTATCGCAATCTTTTTTTCTTTCTTTGTTTCTTTCTCTTTGTTTCCTTGTTTCTTTCTCTATACTCTCTCATTTTTTTTTTTATAACAAAGCCTTAAAGAGGAACTGCACCCGCTGATTTGGCCTCGTTTTTTTGGCTTGCTCTTCATGAAATGCTGACGGCCATGACAGAAGCCAAATGTGAGTTGGCTTGGGGGTGTGGTTTAATGTGGGTGTTTCTTGGGTGTGTCCTTGCCACCACCAACACACACCCATCTGTCAGAACCTTGCCCGCAGCTGTTTCCCCCCACTCAATCACAACAAACAAACCTCCTGCAGTTTGAGTTCAATAACTACAGGCAGATGTATGGTGAGATGCCGGAAGAAGCTTTGAATAGGTCAGTAGCCTACAGAGCAGTGGAGGCTGCGGAGGACAGGATGGCTCATAATAAGGGTTATTTATTCTATATGGACCTGTTCTACATTTGGAAGGTATCAAAAAACTTAGTTTAGAATATCTACATACATTCAGCAATTGCATTCTTCTCATATTACTCTGTAGCAGTGGAGGCTGCTGAAGGGAGGACAGCTCATAATAATGGCTGGAATGGAATCAATGGAATGGTATAAACCAGATGGAAACCATGTGTTTGGTGTGTTTGATACCATTCCATTGACTCCATTCCAGCCATTATTATGAGCCATCCTCACCTCAGCAGTCTCCACTGCTACAGAGTAATATTTGATTCGGTCTTATGTAGCAACATTTATTTATTTTTTATTTTTTTTACATTAGTTAAAGTAGAGACTCAGAGCTAGAAATGGTATATCACACACTACAGTTGAGGAACAATGGGAAAAGTAATTCTGCTTTGAAAGTTGATAAACTTGTAACCTAACTTTTGAGAAAATGGCCCTTGAATGTTTTGGTAAACCTAAACCCATTCAGCATCATTCACATCCTCTTAAGCTTTAGCCCCATCCATCTCTTTATGGATTCACATGTGAGGCCATGTACTAAACAACCAAAGATTTCAAGACTAAAGGCTGGTTTATACTATGGGTTTGTTCGTAAATTCAATCTGGAGTGCCAGAGTGCGCTCTGGGCATTCATAAACTTTGATTGTCCGTTCGTAAATTCAGAGCGTTTCGCTTTCGAAGCATTCAGAGCGCACACTGGACACTCTGGACGAGGAGTAGGGTTGATCTGAGCATTCTGACCTAACAACAGCAGTGAAGCACCCAAGCTAACTTGCTAGCTACTTCCAGACACAAATGAGAGAACAGCTCACTCTGACCATATTACTCGCCCCAGCAGAGCTGGTTAGTCTGTTTTATGTTATGCAGAGCGTTGGTGACTGTAACTGTGCTGCTTGCAACAATTTAATTATGCTTTTTTGCCAACGTTTACTGATTATTCAACAGGTGTTGAGCATTTGTAAATGTCTCAGTTATTCTGCACTGTGGCACATTCTGCTCTGAAATTGGAGTGGATAGCCAGAGTGAATTTACCAGCTAAGTCTATCGACAGTTGTCGCAGTGACATCATGAACATTCTACTGAAATGGTTGCTTGCATAGTGGAGTCTTTTGATTAGACTTGTAGCTAACTAGCTAAACAATGAACCATAATCCCAACTCATAACGGTACTACCCTGCATGAATCTGCAGGTAGCTAACCAACCAGGTTCAATGTTAGCTAGCTAGCTAACATTAGGCTATAACTAGCAATGCAAATGGCTCAGAGATACAAATAATACTACTACACAGATCATACATGTAACGTTAGCTAGCGAGCCAGACAGCTAACATTAGCTAGATAGCTAACAGTATGCTTTAACTTGAAATTCAAAAGACTCACAAAATTTGAAATGTGTAATATCTAAAAATGAAGCTAACTAGACCATTTTATCCGTATACATGGATGGACGCTTCTACCTTTCTGTCACGGATGCCATGGATGCGCTTACTTTGAAGATGTAATCCGGAGACAGGTGTTTTATACAACAGCCTTCTGTGTTTACTCTTTTCGACTCCCTCTGCATATTTGCAATCAAACACCAGAATTTTCTCCATCTCCTTAGCTATCATACTCTAATTCCACTGGGCATTCCACTGATTTCAAAACTCATGCTACATGGCAGACCAATCTGAACTCATCTCTCGGCATGTCCAGCCCACCCATTATCGCAGCCAATCTTTTTCCGTGGCTAAACCAACTACGCTTGTAATTTAACAATTGTATTTGTATTTACAGATGGCATACACGTTTTTTATTAAGGCACTTAAAAGTTCAAAATGCATTTTGATTTAAAAAAAAGGTTTACGTTCAAATGACTCTCCTGTGAAGTAGTGATGCGCGACATATGCCTAGTTTCCTGAAACGAGTCACATATGAGAAGAATGCAATTGCTTAATTAATGTATGTAGATATTCCAAAATAAGTGTTTTGATATCTTTCAAATGTAGTAACAGGTCCATGTAGAATAAATAACCCTTCGCATAATACCATAGAGGCAGTGTTCTGCTAATACAACAATGTGCACCAGTCATCTTTCTTTGTCATTCCCAGCCGATACATATACTGTGCCTATCGGCATTTTGTCTGGTGGTAATGGGGCCATCTTGGCAAACATATCAGGGGTCATACCTTCCTATGTGGTGTCCCTTATACAACAGGAGTTCCCGGATCCTGGAGCAGAATACACAGGGATTTTCCCACCCCCTTATTGAATGATGCTATTCAATACTAAAAAAATTAAATAGAAGTAAGTGGTGTGTCTACTTAAATTTTAATGCTGAGTGTCAGGTCTCTCTCCATTCAGAAACATCAGCATCAACCTGCCTGTTATTCTGTACTTCATCACATCCTCTTGCAAGTCTCTATGTGCTGGCTCCATACATGTTTCTGTGAACACATAGTCAATGTGCTATTACCAATGGCAGTTTGCACCTGTTTGTTTCAGATATTACCTACAGTTGAAGTCGGAATTTTACATGCACCTTAGCCAAATACATTTAAACTCAGTTTTTCACAATTCCCAACATTCAATCCTAGTAAAAATTCCCTATCTTAGGTCAGTTAGGATCACCACTTTTTTTAAAGAATGTGAAATGTCCATGAAGTGTCCAGATTCTCTCCAATTCAATTTGCTTTTCCTTGTTTTTTAGGTTTTTCCCATCCCCCGGCGAATGTCTGGCATATGGCAATCTTAAGGATATAAAACATGTGGTTCTGCTCTGTTGTTGTATTTGCACATTTGGGCCTTGCGACCAAGCTTTAACTTCCTGACTGATGTCTTGAGATGTTGCTTCAATATATCCACATAATTTTCCTCCCTCATGATGCCATCTAATTTGTGAAGTGCACCAGTCCCTCCTGCAGCAAAGCAGCCCCACAACATGATACTGCCACCCCCGTGCTTCACGGTTGGGATGGTGTTCTTCGACTTGCAAGCCTCCCCTTTTTCCTCCAAACATAACGATTGTCATTATGGCCAAAAAGTTATATTTTTGTTTCATCCGACCAGAGGACATTTCTCCAAAAAGTCTGGCTTTTTTATGGCGGTTGATTGTGGTACCTTCAGACGTTTGGAAATTGCTCCCAAGGATGAACCAGACTTGTGGAGGTCTACAATTTGTTTTCTGAGGTATTTTCATTTTCCCATGATGTCAAGCAAAGAGGCACTGAGTTGAAGGTAGGCCTTGAAATACATCCACAGGTACACCTCCAATTGACTCAAAGGATGTCAATTAGCCTATCAGAAGCTTCTAAAGCCATGACATTTTCTGGAATTTCCCAAGCTGTTTGACCCACTGGAATTGTGATACAGTGAATTATAAGTGAAATACTCTGCCTGTAAACAATTGTTGGAAAAATTACTTGTGTCATGCACAAAGTAGATGTCCTAACCGACTTGCCAAAACTTTAGTTTGTTAACAAGAGATTTGTGGAGTGGTTAAAAAACGAGTTTTAATGACTCCAACCTAAGTGTATGCAAACTTCCGACTTCAACTGTATGTTGAAGTTTGAACAGGTCAGATGAGACCATAATTGGGTAGGTTTTCCCATCAAACAACTTAGGCTGCCATCTGGCAAAAGCATCGCCAGTCCCAAAATCAAAATAGGCAGAGTACATCAGTGACACATGGAATTGAAAGGTTGTTGCTACTACTGGACATTTGTGCTGTACTGTATTACTACTAATCACTTCATTGTGGATGTGTTGAGTGGTCTCTCTGCATCTCGTGCATCTGTGAACACATACACACAGACACTGTTCTATTACCAATGGCAATTTGGGAAAGGTGATATCTGACACACAAACATATACTATGTTGAAGTTTGAACAGGTCAGACTAAACCTACCTAATTCTGTTCTCCCCATCAACAACCGTTGGTGGGGCTAGAGGTGAGGTCTTTGCCAGAGGCCCATTGATGGGCATAGCAGCATAGATCAGCTACTGGCCCCTCAAAGATACTGGTCACACACAACATTATCAATGGTGGTTATAATTAGCCTGGTGGAACCAACCAGATCGCTGCGTTAACTTTTCTATTTCACTGCAGATATCAAGTGTGAAATAAAATGGTGAACACAGCAATCAGGAATTAGCCTACTCGTTTATCAAGCTGGATCTTATTTAATACAACTTTACACATAATACACATTACCTGTTGTTGTTGAGAAAGCCGTCTGTGCCGTCAGGGCAGTAACTCGGGTCACTATCGGAGGCCTCATAATGGCATGTTTCTTCATAGGAGTTGAGGGAGACTGGCAACAAGATTTTTGGAGGTCACTAAACCATTGCAATGACATTGCTGGACATTATGATACCCACCTTTGCTCCTTCTGGTAGGTCCTGGCATCTGTTCATTACCAGGAGATCAGTCAGGCTGTAACGAAGTGCGCTGAGAGTGCAGAAGCAAGTTCAGGGAGTGAGTGTTTTAATAAATAAACAGAACATAATACAAAACAAGAAACACGAACAACGCACAGACATGACACTGGAACAGAAACAATACGCCTGGGGCTGATGACGCGCAGGTGCGCGTAACGATGGTGACAGGTGTGCACCATAACAAGCAGCCTGATGACCTAGAGGCCGGAGAGGGAGCACACGTGACACAGGCACCCAACTGCACACTTTGTCTAACGGGAAAACAGGGTCAACGATTGTCATCATCCCTCAATTATAAACTCAGCTCGAGAAATAACTTCATCTCGTATCGAAAGCTAATTCTATGCTTTATAGATGTATACTGACTGGCTCCAGACTGGATTTAGGCCGGGGACGCCGTTACACTATGTAACCAACTGTGACATGTTTTGCTATGGCCTTGGGTTGGTTTGAGTTTGTTGCGTCTAGTTAGTACACTGTTATAGTCATACATGAGTTAGCTAGTACCACCATAGCTGCATCCAATATGTATTTGTGCCCTAGACATGGGTTGCATCTCAGTGGCTAATGTGACCGTTTCATCTCAATTACACTAACTTAGAGTGACATGGCAATACAATGAAATTGCTGACATTTTGCCATATTATGATGTCGTCAAATTTACTTTAGAGAGATGGCAATGTTGCCATTACTGTTTCTAGCAAAGTTCGTCAAAAATAGCTATGTGACAGAACCTGAGGAGTGGCTACTTCCACGGGTACAGAGGCTCAGTGAGGCAAACAATTCAAACTTAGGTTTTATTTCGTAATTGTCCAACAGAAATGCTTAAGAAACTTAAAGTATAATGTCAAATAACAACGGTTCTGTTAAACGGAGTATTTCAGCCCCAACCTGGCTGTGCTGTCTTCAGTCCTCTCCCTCGAATGGGAGCAGCAGCAGCCTAATCAACTGTTGGGCCTTATTGTCCAGCCAATCACACAGTTATTATAATCCTCAGCTGGGCTCCATTAGCCTCCCAACAGGGAAGGAGGCCATTGGCCATTCCACAGCCGCCCCTCCCCAAAATGTTTGCTAAGGAGGCAGTGGCAGCTCTTTGGAGTCCCCCAGCAGGTAAGGTGCCGGAAAGGCACTGGAAGGGCGCGGCAAGTGGGCTTGCCTCCTCCAGCGCCACAAGCTAGCAATGCTTATCTTAAGCTAAAATACGGTGGTCCCCTCAATCTTACTTAGCTGGCTAAAGTTATACTGCATCTAAAGTCAATCTGTCAAAATCACAATCATGACAAAATGTTTTCCTACTAATTGTTTGCATTCTTTTGAAATCCTTTCCCCAATCCAAATCCGAGTTGTATTGAGGTAGGCTAAAGTTAGTCCTAGCTAGCTAGTTAGGGTAGCTAGGTAGCTAACGTGTTGTCAGCTATGCTAGCGATAATAGTGATAATGATTATCAAAATATACAGTAGATAATAAAATACATAACCAGCAGTCTATGATCTAGCTACTGGCATACCCACCACCCCTGGGGACCAATGATCTCCAATCACCTATTCCACATGATTGGGTCCTTTGGCAGGGCATGCAAACCATTTGGCTGTGCATCCGGCTGGAAGTGTGCATTGCATGGTCAATCCGTATAGGGCTTTTCAGTCCAACACGACCGTGATCCTTTGAACGTGTTGGGGGCGATGAAACAACGGCGCCCCATTCAATGGAGGGAAACGAAGTAGGCTGAGTTTAGACGAGACTAACTCTATGACCAAAGTGGAACAAGCGCTCACAGTCTCATTACCGAATTAAATGTTCATCCACATTCTCCAAACTTCTTCAAAGTGTTTTTGTTGCTCCTGCTGCCCTGTATCATTCCATTTCTCCAAATGTGAAATTTTGAATTTAAATGTTAAGTTTAGGCACTCATTCCAAATGGTTAAAGAAAGGGTTAAGACCAAAAATCAGAGTCAACAACTGGGATTGAACATGCAAACTTCTGTTCTAGATACATGGGATTACACCCATCCACCACCCCTGTCCATAATATCCTAGCAAAACGCAAGCGTACTTGATGGTGATAGCGCTCACTATTGCCTCTAGTGGGTGGTTTTGAAGGCATTTCCTGACGCCCTCAGAACATGGATCAACGTCCAATTTCGATGTCAATCTTGAACGACCTGGCTGCAAAAATAATCCTATTTACACATTGTGGTCATATTTGACACTAGAATAAATGTTTCTGACTCATATTGATGCCACATACAGTGCCTTGCAAAAGTATTCATCCCCCTTGGCGTTTTTACTATGTTGTTGCATTACAACCTGTAATTTAAATGGGTTTTCATTTTAGGAACAAGGTTGTTTGTTGGGATGACAAGAAACCTAGGCCTAGTTGGGTGAGTCGTAATGACATGAAACCTAGTGGTAAATTCCAATCTAATCTAAAGTACGTCTGCAAAGTGTTTCAGTTCCCTTTATGACTCAGTGATTAGTTAGGCTACATGTCTCTGGTTGCCTCGACACAGATGAGCCATCCCTTAGTGTTCCTCTTCATGACGATGAGTTGCACGCACACATATACACGCAGGAGTGGAGGCTCCTCAGAGGAGGATGGGTAAGATCATCCTACTTATTGAATTCCATAAAAATAGTAACACATAAAACTATACTAAAACTATACTTAATATAGTCACGTCACCAAATAACGGATTACAACACACTGTTTCGCAATGAAAGTCTACAGTAGCCTCAATAGCACTCTCCGGGGTAGCGCCATGGTGTACCCGGAGGACAGCTATTTTCCGTCTTCCTATGGGTACATTGACTTAAATACAAAACCTAGGACGTTCATGGTTCTCACCCCCTTCCATAGACTTGCACAATAATTATGATGACTTCCGGAGGACGTCCTCCAACCTATCAGAGCTCTTGCAGCATGAACTGACGTGTTGTCCACACAATCAAAGGATTACAGAATGAATCTAGTACTGAAAGCATAAGCTACAGCTAGCTAGCACTGCATTGCATAACATGTGGTGAGTAATTGACTCAAAGAGAAAGAATATACTTGAACAATTTTGAGCAAATTAATTTCTTCAAAAATGAAGGAGAAGCAGCAGAAAGAGAGCGCGAGAGATAGAGATGTATTTTAACTTTCACTTACTTAGCTAGCTTATGCAACTAGCTACTTTAGCCTACTCAATCACCCGGTTCAAACAGAGATGAATGCTATTTATGTTAGCTAGCTGGCTAAGGCTATCCAACACTGGAACTCTTCCAAGTCAAGGTAAGCGTTCGGTTTTATTAATTTATTGCTACGGGGGCCCGCCGGTGTAACTGCTAAACTGCTTGCTGTACACTGTATATAACATGTAATATTGAGATGCAAGCTCAAAATGCACTACATTTCAACTCTATAGCTGTCTTCTTTTGTTTAAGCCCATAACCATGTGTGTGAGGTGTATACTTTTGTTTCCAAGTAGACTTGTTTAAGAAACACTGTGTGACCCTGATTTAGCCCAGTGCAGTAAAAGGTTAAACAGTACCAACCGCCACTGGAGCCCGCCCTCCCCAATTAAGGTGCCACCAACCTGCTGTGGTACACACAATCTCTGAGTTCAGAATGATTTACCGTGTCATCAGCTTGCTGTAATTTGGGATCTTGTCAAACAGAGACGGACTCTTACACAGTATTGCTGAGGAATGAGTGAGGATAGTGTCACTGATAAAAAACACTCTGCTGGCTCCTCACACCAGGGTGCCATGTATGTCTCATATCAACTAGTGCACTGTGACAGCTAGTTAGCTTCCAGTTCAGTGCTCTAGTTCATCTACTGAAACGCTTCCGTCTATTGTGAAGTACATTAGAGGAACTTTCGAAAGTTACTTCAGAGAAATGGCAAAACCAATAGATGCAGGGGAGAGGGAGAGAAATCTATACCTCAATGCCATCTTGTTGGACAAGAGAAGGGATTTCTCAATATGTGGTGTTTTGGAAGCATTGGAAAACGGGTTTTTGCATTATTGCCTTTAGTTTCACCTTTAAACATGAAATTAATGACGACTCTGCCGCTAACAGTCCTTGACTTCGAATTTCAATATTACACATATTGCACACACACACACACACACACACACACACACACACACACACACACACACACACACACACCACCACACACCACACACACACACACACACACACACACACACACACACACACACACACACACACACACACACACACACACACACACACAGTCAAAGGGCAATGGTGTCCCTAATTCCTCTAGATTGTATTTTTCTCTCCCCCTAAACTCTACCTGATAGGGATGAGGAGATTGACAATGAGAGTTGTCATTCTACACATGATCTGTTGTTTTTTATGGATTTCGAGGAGGATAGTGGGAGAGGGAGGGATAGGATAAAATGCAGTGAGGGATAGAGCAAGAGGGGGTAATAGTCAGACAAGGTGAGTAACCACAAGAAAGAAGAAAGGTGAAAGGGAATAAAATAGGCAGCATTAGAAAAGGCCCACGTTAATGAAATAGATAAAGCCACTTAACACAATGCATTAGCTTGTCAAACAGAACATGCCTCTGAATTCATTAAACAGGTATTAGCATGTAGTAATCTCCATCTCCCCTCCTCGTTGGACTAACAGAGCATTTTGGTGACGGGCAGAGCATTAATTGCTTGGTTATAAGACACTTTAAGCCAAGGAAGAGAGATAACGACCTAGGAAAAAGAAGGGGAAAGAGGAAGTCAATATGAGAATGCTATGAAAATATATACAATTGTTGGGCCTACTTAAATTGGAAGGGACTGTTGACTCCCAAATCAAAGTTTCTCCAATCTCCAGACATTCCAGGTCATCTATGGTGCGTATTTGGCACAATCCTGATTTGTATTTGGTTCAAAATGTTTTCCAACCTTTTGGGGTTGATGCATATATCTGGATCTGTACAACTAATCTCATGGGACATGGATTTGTCATGACATTAGACTTTTGAGGTATGAAAATGTTTGACTGACTTATTTTGGTGTGAACTGTCACTTTAAGTAGAAATGAATCATAGCAACAACAAAAAAATCATAATTTCTAAACATTGGACTGACTGAATGATGGCACTGGAACACTCGATTGGTGTATACTTTCTTTTATGAACATGTACTGCAAACGTCCACCTGTCAGACCTGTCCCTTTCCATTCAAACATGTGGAAGAGTTATGTTTGCACCAGCATCACTACTCAGATGAGCCCAATATTTGACAGTGGTCTGGATATGGTATATTTCAAATTTTCGTATTGGCTCCTGTCCTCTTTCTTTCCCCTGTTCCTCATTTCCATATCTCTACTTTTCCCTCTTTTTCCCTCTCCCCTTACCTCCTATCTGTCTTCATCCCTGTTTCATGCTCTCTCCCTCTTTCCCCATCTCCTGTCCCTCCTTCTCGCTTCCTCCCTCATGCTCTTTCTCTCTCTCTCTCTATATGTGGGCGTGCCTCATGAATACTGAGGTCAGGAGACCAGAGAGAAGAGTGGTTGCGTGGACAACCTCTTCCACCAGACCTCCATTACTTCTTCATCAGCCCGAGTGTCAGAGATATAACCTCTTGAGCTGTCAATAAAGCCGGAAAGGGAAAGCCAAGTACACGTAACGGAATCAACAATACAATAAAGTCCATTCAGTGTCATCATCAAGTCAAGTTAGGTTTAGATCAGTTTCAGGTCAAGTGAGGTTATTTATTTTTATTTTATTAGGATCCCCCCCCCCCCGTTAGCTGTTGCAAAAGCAGCAGCTATTCTTCCTGGGGTCCACACAAAACATGACATATTACAGAACAATACTAGACAACAGCTCAAGGACAGAACTACTGTACATAAATGTAAACTAATAATATAGAAATAAGCTCAAGTGAGGTAGGCTTCATTGTAAAAGCTCACAAACATGATTGGAATGGCCATGAACTCATGTACACAAATGTATGCCCACTCATTCGTTCTCCTTACAATACAATCACGATGCCAGTCAAAAACTTTAGTAGCATGACATTTTGTAATGGTACAGAAGTTGACTAATAAGTTGACTAATAAGTGTAAGTTGCCTTACAGTTGACTAATAAGTTGTATATGATCTGGTTCTTTTGTGTGTGTGTGTCTGTGTCAATTTAGGTTTTACTCAAATGCTATGTTTAGAACATACAACGCCTCTAATGTAACCTCTAATGGTGACCTCTAACCTCTAATGGTAGTGGCTCAGATAATCCCCTGTGATGCACAGCGGCATTTAGACAGATTATGAGATTCCACAGACTGACAGTTCACACTTTCCCAATCTGCAATTTCAACAGTCTGACTATTTGTTTTGTAATCAGAGGGAGCCTCTGTGAATGAATCAAATATGAACACTCATATCAAGACATGCAGAGTTTAGGTATTGCAACTGTAGTCACTGTAAATTGATTCAGATAGATAGAGATAGAGAAGTGCGGAGAACCCTTGCAGATGGAAGGGGGTAGTATAGCCCAAATCCTGATTACTGCAATGTCGTTATTTGTAATGGCCAACAGAATATGAAATACCCTGGCTTTAAAGGTAGGCCACTGTAATTATTCTCTCCTATCCATTGGAGAACTCAGAGGAAAAGTTGCCTTCTGAGTTAAATAAGCATGAATGAGTCGTGCTGTGGAGTAAAGCCAGAAATTTTTACCCACATTTTTTAAATAAAAGTTCTGATTGTTGATTTGAGTGTGGTCTGTCTACTGAATACTAGTCTTTTCTCCCTCTCTATCATTGTGTCTTTAGGCACATTCACACTGCACCTTAGCCCAGGGCCAAGTGCCTGGGGCTAAGCGATTGTTCACACTTGCATATTCTAAAGTGGGCTAGCACCAACCTTAGCCAGGGCTAGCTGGCCCTGCTACCAACTTTTCGGGGTTAGCCCCAGAAACACAGTGCCAAAATATCCAGTGTGAAACGGAGTTAAGAACACACCTTGACTTTTAAATTTAGATTTTGTGTCACTAGCCAACACCCCATAACGTCAAAGTGGAATAATGTTTTTAGAAATGTTTACAAATTAATAAAAAATGAAAGCTGAATTGTCTTCAGTCAGTAAGTATTCAACCCCTTTGTCATAGCAAGCCTAAATAAGTTTAGGGGTAAAAATGTGCTTAACAAGTCACATAAATTGTATGGACTCAATCTGCGCAAAAATGTGACCGACCGGCTCGATTCGGTCTTATGTAGAAACATTTGAAATTGTGTTTTTTACATTTGGCTAAAGGTAGAGACTCAGAGCTAGAAAATGTACTACAGTTGAGAAACAATAGGAAAGTAATTCTGCTTTGAAAGTTAATTTTTGGTACACCTACTGGAGAGCTCTTTTGTCTACACCCATTCAGCATCATTCACATCCTCTTAAGCTTTAGCCCCACCCAATTCTTTATGGATTCACATTTGAGGCCATGTACTAAACAACCAAAGATTTCAAGACTAAAGGCTGGTTTATACTATGGGTTTGTTTGTAAATTCAATCTGGAGTGCCAGAGTGCGCTCTGGGCATTCATAAACTTTGATTGTCCGTTCGTAATTTCGAAGCATTCAGAGCGCACACTGGACACTCTGGACGAGGAGTAGGGTTGATCTGAGCATTCTGACCTAACAAAAGCAGTGAAGCACCCAAGCTAATGGGCTAACTTGCATGACATCAGCAGCCGGGTGGTCCAAAATAGCATACCTGGTGTATTTTAACACCAATAAACCCACCCGTTTGAAAAATGAATTTAGTATATGTCAATCTAGCAAACCAGGCAAATGAAAGCAACTTTCTAAACACTATTTTGGTTTGTTTCTAGCTTGTTAGCTAGCTAGCTAATGTTAAGTTAGTGGGCTAGACAGTTCAAATAATGACCATATCATATAGCTGACAACGTCTTCACTTTAGCTCATTTGTCTTCATTATTACAGGAAAATGGCAAGCCAATTACAGAAAATAGCTTACGGTTGGGAGTGTGATGAAATAAAAGCAGGACATTCTACAGGAGAATTTTAGAACTTGGATACTGTCTCATTGGCCTAACGTTATATCCTAATTTGACTTTGGTGCAGGTCATGTTATTCACATTATCGTCTCTGGTAAACACATACTATATCAAAATAAAATCTAAGTTTATTTGTCACATGCACAGGATACAGAAGGTGTAGTGAAATAGTTATTTGCATAGGGGACTCTTTTGTTTAGACATGTAGCTATCTAGCTAGCTAACCATAATCCTAACTCATAATGTTACTACCCTGCACGAATCTGCAGGTAGCTAACCAACCAGGTTCAATGTCAGCTAGCTAGCTAACATTAGGCTATAACAAGCAATGTAATTGGCTCTGAGATATGAACAATATTACTACACAGATCATACACATAACATTAGCTAGCAAGCCAGCCAGCTAACAGTACGCTTTAACTTGAAATTAAAATGACTTTATGACCAAATTAGAAACGTATAATATCTGAAAATGTAGCTAGCTAGACCGTCTTACCCATTTACATGGATGGATGCTTCTCCCTCACTTCACAAATGCCATGGTTGCCCTTAGTTTGAAGATGTAATCCGGACACAGGTGTTTTATACAACAGCCTTCTGTGTGTTCTCTTTTTGACCCACTGCATATTTGCAATCAAATGGCAGAATTTTCTCCATCTCCTTAGCTATCATACTCTAATTCCACCGGGCATTCCAGTGATTTCAAAACTCAGTCCTCCAGAAAGTGGAGAGCAAAAAGTTTGAGTTCAAATGGCTCTCCTGTGAAGTAGTGAATTTCAAACACAGATTTAACCACAAAGACTAGGGAGGTTTTCCAATGCCTCGCAAAGAAGGACACCTATTGGTAGATGGGTAAAACATAAAAAAGGCAGACACTGAATATTCCTTTGAGAATGGTGAAGTTATTCATTACACTTTGGATGGTGTATCAATTCACCCAGTCACTACAAAGATGTGTTGGCTGTATCATGTCATGGGTATGCTTGTCATCGGCAAGGACTAGGGAGTTAAAAACCCAAATAATGTAATAGAGCTAAGCAAAGGCTAAATCCTAGAGGAAAGCCTGGTTTAGTCTGCCTTCCAACAGACACTGGGAGACACATTTACCTCTCAGCAGGACAATAACCTAAAACACCAAAGGCCAAATATACACTGGAGTTGCTTACCAAGATGACATTGAATGTTCCTGAGTGACCTAGTTATAGTTTTGACTTAAATTGTCTTGAAAATCTATAGCAAGACTTGAAAATGGCTGTCTAGCAATGATCAACAACCAACGTGACAGAGCTTGAAGAATTCTTTAAAGAAAATGTGCAAATATTGTACAATCCAGGTGTGCAAAGCCCTTAGACTTAACCAGAACGACTCACAGCTGTAATCACTGCTGCAGGTGATTCTAACATGTATTGACTCAGGGGTGTGAATACATGTGTAAATTAGATATTTATGCATTTAATTTTCAATACATTTACAAACATTTCTAAAACGTTTTTTCACTTTGTCACTATGGGGTATTGTGTGTATTCTTTTAAATTCATTTTAAATTCAGGCTGTAACACAGCAAAAATTAAAGGGTATGAATACTTCCTGATGGCAGTGTATGCCATGATGCCTGTAAGCGTTCTGCTCATTATTTTGAGGAAGTAAATTCATACTATTAAATCCTTTCATCTGAGGACAAAAAACGAAATACTTTAATCTGTGCAAAAACTTTAGTTGCTTGCTATGCCTCACAAAAATGGTTGCTAAGAAGGCTGGCTAACGTCTTCTTACTTAGCCAACTAAAGCTACAAACTCTTCAACTGGAAGGGCATCAAATGCTACATTTTCCTCTGTTTTCCTCTGTTTTCAATTGACATTTAATTGGATATATCCATGCTAAAAATATTGTTGTCTGATTTCACCTGGATCAGAAAAGGCGATGTCTCGTTGGTTCACAGCGTTCTGTACAAGGGCGAGATTGAATTTAAAAAGTGAAACATTGTTTCTGAGGTCCGACACGCAGACAGCAAGGTTTATAAAAACCATCACTGAAGGAAATCAAATCCTAGGCTAGGAGCAAAAGGAAATGTGTTAATAAATGTCTTATTGCACATTGAGATAGAATGTTGGTCCCATGTTGTGTTTGTCCGTTAGCCCAGGGCTTTGGAATACAAGTGTGAATCTTTAGCCAAAGGCTAAAACTTAGCCCAGGGTTAACAAATGATTGTGTGAACACAGGCTAAGCTAGCCCAGGACCAGTCTATCCTGGGACTAAGATGCCCAGGGCTAAGAACAAAGCAGTGTGAATAGACCTTTTGAGTATATGAAGTCAAGTTTCGAAAGACTTGAAGAGATCAACATGGTCAGCGTTTTTCAGACAAGGGCTATTTTGAAGCCGCTTTTTTAACAACAGATTTTTTTGAACAGCCGTTTAGAAAACTGCTGTGAGGAAAAACGGCCAAATGTTCAATAGCTGATGATTCACTGCTAGTTTCTTTAGACACAGATGCTTGTAAATGCAGTAATGTATATGTCAACTCTAACTTCAGTTTATATCTATTGTTGTCTTTCTTTCAGAGGATCATGACGAGGAAAGCCCACAACAGAAGTGTTCTGACACCACTGTGTGCAGAGATGAAGGTAGGAACACACTTTTCTTATGGGCCATCTCTGGCTTGAGGTATGACTGTATGTCACATCCACCTTAACAGGCAAGGTCTGGTCTTTACATGATGAAGATCGGGTTTAGGTATGGCAACCAGATCTGGTGTATTACTACCATAAACCATAAATCCAAGTTGTAGCTGGGCCAAGTGTTAAGCGGTTACTTTGTAGATGTGGTCTGGATTTGGACCATAATCATTTTGATGTCAGGGAGGATCTGGTTATAAATCGCATTGTGATACATTATTAACATGTAAAAGTTATGTTGAATGTCTTTGACTACTTTAAACCAAAACAGGATAATTGCTTCTAATTGGTAATTTATTGGCACCTGCAGATTTCCAGGGAGTGCAAGGTAAAGTATTTGCAGCCACAAAGTTATAAACACAAGGTATTTATTATTCCGGAGGTTAAATTACCCGCTACAGTCTGAGAGGAGATGCAGAATGTGTTTTGGATTGCACGTTTTGCAGATAACAAGAAGGAACATACTGTACATTAATAGTTTAAGACATACTTGCACATTTATGGGGAAAGTTATCAGGTTTAGACATTACAGATTTAGATGGTGTCTGTGACATGACTGCTGCTTGTACTTTCTTGTTTCAGGCCTGATGGATAGGCTAATTTTCCAGAGTAATCTCCGCCGCAAAGGCGGACCTGTGTGATAGTAGCGTAGCACTTTACATTACAGCATGCGATAAAGTAGTTGCTCAGATACCCCTTAATTTCAGTAAAATTCTGTGCTGTAATGTAAAGTGCACACGAATGACATTGGATTGTTCCTGGATATCGTAAATGTTGTGTTGTCTCATGTTGCTGACGACATGAATAGATGCTTGTTAGTAAGTGAATCCACAACACTCAATATGCCCCCCAAAATAATGATATCAGTGTACTCCTTTTATTTTATTAAAAAGCATTAAAGCAATTTTCAGACGTTTTTTGTTATACTGCTACAACTCATGATAGGCTATATGTTTCTTCTTCTCTCAGAATCTCATTTAGATTTCCTGCCGAAGAAGTAATCATGGACCTGGAAACAGTATCCTATTAATCAGGGAGCCAATTAAATTTATTCTGGGGGGAAAAAATATACTCAATAATGGAATAAGATAAATGCAATCTAAATGGAATCTACAGTTGCTTCAATGTAAGACAGAAGAGACGAGATTTCCGTTGACTGAGACTTTGTTGAGATGTTGATAAAGAATTACAGACTCATAACAATTACATTTTGAAATTTATATTGGTATGGATTCTAAACCTTTCTTATCCTAAAGTAAGTAGGCATTTCTTTGAGATTTACAGATTCACAGTACAGTGGTCTCCTGAGTCTTTGAAGAGAAGATGAAAGTTCCTCTAGTCGACAGGTGTGTGGTATGACACATTATGAGTCACTTAGTTCTGAGGATATTTCCTGTACTTGCATGATGGATACCAAGGCAGTATAGTGATATGATGCACATATTTCCTTATTCCAAAATATATCTTACTTGCTGTATTCCTCTTAGAGTGGCGGTATGATGAGTACACAGCATGTGTGTTGGTATGTGTTCTTCAGTGGTGGGTTAATGTGAGGCATTGAGGTAAGATACAAGTTTTCTTGGCAGAAACCATGGCAACTACATGGCCTTAAGTGGGCGGATCCTAAGCGGGGGCACATCGGAGTGATAAGGGGAGAGGGCTGCATTGGGAACACAGGGGAAGGGTTGAGAGGAGGGATGCGAGAGGGGGGGGTGGATTTCATCTAATTTATAACCCAGACCCACTAGCACACACCCCCATCTTCAGCGCCCGCATCACTTTCCGCCACATGGCCTGAAAATGCATCATTTTGTTTCTTTCCGTAACCCACACACTTTCAATATTTAAATAACACATCATTTGATTTTTCCATTGTCATAATGATGGTAGATTGATTGATTTCCAAGTTTTTGGTATATGTTTTTTCAAGATGAGTGATGAGAAGAGAATCTTCAAACCCATCGTGTATCTCACTATAACCCCATATGCCATGTCTTAAAATATGCAGAAGGTGAATTTAAAGAACGTTTACATTATAATACTTCTGATAGCCAACTTTCCCGCCCCGCCCACAACTTCTCGACTTTATAGCATTCCCAGAAAGCATAGATTATTGAGTCATTATTAGTTTTACACTTAAGACATGACTTTGCCGTTGTGCTGTAGAATTTGTGAATTTTGTCGCTTGTATAACATTCTATACATTAGCTTATACTGAATTAAGCATACATTTACATTAGTTATGCTCTAACTTTCACTCCATCCTGTGTCAACATCAATTATTTTTAAGTCTTGGTTCCCATAGTTTATATTTTTTTCTAAGAGATTGTCAGTTGGACATTCTCTCTGCAAGCTTTTGTGTATCTTACCTATCATATGAACATAATTTTCTGTCTCAAATAAGATTCCATTTAAGGTTGCTCTGATGTCCAAAATATTTCAAATTTACATTTTGTGATATGTAACTTTTAAGTTGCATGTATTTGAAACTATCTACATTGGTCAGTCCGAGTATACTTTTTAAAAGAATGCCTTCGGTGGGGTAATTGGTATTACCGGAAATATATACAAAAACTTTGGCAGCAATACCATTCTAAAGAGGTTCATTCTACCTTTAAGATTATTCCATTTAATGAATTCTGTTTTAATATTTTTGAGTAATGGAATAAAGTTATCTTTATATATTTGTTGTTTGTAGTCACTTATTAAGCATCCTATGTATTTAATCGTTTTTGGGTTATTTCTGTAGATCGTGAGTATTTTTTTCTTCTATTGCCATTATTGATATATACATTTTCTTTTTTCAAGTTAATTTTATATTCTGAGATTTTTGAGTATTCGGAAAATACTTTTAGCATAAGGGGCATTGAGTTTTCAATATTGGTCAGGTATATCAGGAGATCATCTGCATATAAATTTAGTTTGAGTTTTTTAATTTTAATTGTTAGATACAATTCTTGCCACCAACAGAATGCTGTAGATATGGGGCACACAACAATCTCATCTCTGTAGATTTTGCTGCGAAGAGACAGGATCAATATATCATTTGTTCTGGTATTGCCCCTATGTAGCGTGTTTCTGGTCACAGGTCACAACATGCACTTCAAATTAACCTTACAATTAGCAGTGTTGGGTGATTTGGAAAGCCATAGTCAGTCAATAAATAATATAATAATACTCGTAGGAAAGGTTTTTATCTTTAGCTCACAATCTGTGGATACTATGCAATTAGAAAGGTAAAAAAATGATGTAAAACATCACAGCACAATTGAAAAATATATGGCACATGGAAACCAAACGAGGGTGGTCTATGGTGATAGGTGGGATGGGTTGAGAGTGGCTGAGGGTTGGGATTAAAGCGCTGCTTTATATAAAAGTACCATGTATGCAAACTGTGTATATAAATGTGTATGTAAAATGTGTATGTAAAATGTGTATGCAAAGTGTGTAGGCAAAATGTATATGTAAAATGTAGCAAAACAAAGCTGTAAAAAAACAAAAAGATGTTTGTCCTTCGAAGAGGGTAGTGGTGTAGGGGTTCATAAAAAATAAAAACAAAAAGCTTAGTTTGTATTCATGTTTAGCAATTGTGATACCTATTACGTTTGGGCCCTGACTAATTCTTTCTGCAAGCGGTTCAATTGCAGGTGCAAACAGGAAGGGGGAGGGGGGGCATCCCTGTCTTGTGCCCCTTTCTAAAGCTATTTCAACTGATAATGTATTTGTGTATATTTTAGCTTTAGGATATTTATACAACATTTTATTAAATGTATTATTTCAGCTGAAAAGTTGAAAGCTTCCAAAGTTTTGAACAGAAAAGGCCTTTCAAGATGATCGAAAGCCTTTTCAGCATCACCAGCCATTATTGATCAAACTATATCTTGTTTTTTTTGCATATTGTATTAAACTGAAACATGTTCTTGTATTTGTTTGTAAGTGTCTATTTATATGCATGTTTGATTGATATGCATCAAGTCCGGTAAGACTTTTGCCATTCTATTGATTAAAAGCGTTTAATTTTATTATCACAATTTATGAAACTTGTGGGTCTATAATCAGCAGGGGACTCTCCAGATATTCCTGGTTGTAACAAAAATAAATAACTGTTTGATACTCGGAACTAGGAAGTACTGAATTGAGTGAATTGTGTTGTCATTTGTTAAAATAGGGGGCTACTTCGTCCCAAAATGTTGAATAGAATTCTATGGGAAAGCCATCCAATCCTGGGATTTTTCTCAGTGCAAATGTTTTAACAGTATCTAATACTTCTTATTGGATGATCTCTGTTTTTAGAGATAATTTTTAGTCTGCTGATAATTGCTTCAGATTTGTTGAGTAAGAAGGCTATAGGATCTTGTTTCACAGAGTCGTGGCTGAACGACGCCATGAATAACATACAGCTGGCGGGTTTTAAGCTTTTTCAGCAGGATATAACAGCGGCCTCTGGTAAGACAAGGGGTTGCGGTCTATGTATATTTGTAAACAACAGCTGGTGCACAAAATCTAAGGAAGTCTCAAGGTTTTGCTTGCCTCAGGTAGAGTATCTCATAATAAGCTGTAGATCACACTATTTACCAAGGTAGTTTATCTATATTCTTCGTAGCTGTCTATTTACCACCACAAACCGATGCTGGCACTAAGACTGCACTCAATGAGCTGTATACAGCCATAAACAAACAGGAAAACGCTCCTGGTGGCCGGGGACTTTAATGCAGGGAAACTTAAATCCGTTTAGCCTAATTTCTACCAGCATGTTAAATGTGCAACCAGAGTGAAAAAAACGATTGATCACCTTTACTCCACACACAGAGACGCGCACAAAGATCTCCCTCACCCTCCATTTGGCAAATCTGACCATAATTATATCTTCCTGATTCCTGATTACAGGCAAAAACTAAAGCAGGAAGCACCAGTAACTCGGTCAATAAGAAAGTGGTCAGATGAAGCAAATGCTAAGCTACAGGACTGTTTTGCTAGCACAGACTAGAATATGTTCCGGGATTCTTCCGATGGCATTGAGGAGTACACCAGATCAGTCACTGGCTTCATCAATAAGTGCATCGATGACGGCGTCCCCACAGTGACCGTACGCACAGTGGCTTGCGAAAGTATTCACCCCCTTGGCATTTTTCCTCTTTTGTTGCCTTATAACCTGGAATTAAAATCGATTTTTCGGGGGTTTGTATCATTTGATTAAGACAACATGCCTACCACTTTGAAGATGAGACAAAAAACATAACCATTCACCACTCCAAAGTAAATACTTTGTAGAGCCACATTTCGCAGCAATTACAGCTGAAAGTCTATTGTGGTATGTCTCTATCAGCTAGGCACATCTAGCCACTGAGAATTTTACCCATTCTTCAAGGCAAAACTGCTCCAGCTCCTTCGAGTTGAATGGGTTCCGCTGGCGTACAGCAATCTTTAAATCATACCACAGATTCTCAATTGGATTGAGGTCTGGGCTTTGACTAGGCCATTCCAAGACATTGAAATGTTTCCCCTCAAACCACTCGAGTGTTGATTTATCAGTATGCTTAGGGTCATTGTCCTGCTGGAAGGTGAACCTCTGTCCCAGTCTCAAATCTCTGGAAGACTGAAACAGGTTTCCCTCAAGAATTTCCCTGTATTTAGCACCATCTATCATTCCTTCAATTCTGACCAGTTTCCCACTCCCTGCTGATGAAAAACATCCACAGAACATGATACTGCCACCACCATGCTTAACTGTGGGGATGGTGTTCTCAGGGTGATGCGTGGTGTTGGTTTGCACCAGACATAGCGTTTTCCTTGATGGCCAAAAAGCTCAATTTTTGTCTCATCTGACCAGAGTACCTTCTTCCATATGTTTGGGGAATCTCTCACATGCTTTTTGGCGACCACCAAATGTGTTTGCTTATTTTTTTCTCTTAGGAATAGCTTTTTTTCTGGCCACTCTTCCATAAAGCCCAGCTCTGTGGAGTGTACGGCTTAAAGTGGTCCTATTGACAGATACTCCAATCTCCACTCTGGAGCTTTGCAGCTCCTTCAGGGTTATCTTTGGTCTCTTTGTTGCCTCTCTGATTTAATGCCCTCCTTGCCTGGTCTGTGAGTTTTGGTGGGCGGCCATCTTGGCAGTTTTGTTGTGGTGCCATATTCTTTCCATTTTTAAATAATGGATTTAATGGTTCTCCGTGGGACGTTCAAAGTTTCGGATATTTTGTATAACCCAACGCTGATCTCTACTTCTCCAGACCTTTGTCCCTGACCTGTTTGGAGAGCTCCTTGGTCTTCATGGTGCCGCCTGCTTGGTGCTGCCCCTTGCTTAGTGGTGTTGCAGACTCTGGGGCCTTTCAGAACAGGTGTATATATACTGAGATCATGTGACACTTAGATTGCACACAGGTGGACTTTAACTAATTATGTAACTTCTGATGGTAATTGGTTGCACCAGATCTTATTTAGGGTCTTCATAGCAAAGGGGGTGAATACATATGCACACATTACTTTTCCGTTTAGAATTTTAGTTATTTTTTCCATTTCACTTCACCAATTTGGACTATTTTGTGTATGTTCATTACATGAAATCCAAATAAAAATCAATTTAATGTACAGGTTGAAATGCAACAAAATAGTAAAAATGCCAATGGGGATGAATACTTTTGTAAGGCACTGTACATACCCCAACCAAAAGCCATGGATTACAGGCAACATCTGCACTGAGCTAAAGGGTAGAGCTGCCGCTTTCAAGGAGCGAGACTCTAACCCGGAAGCTTATAAGAAATCCTGTTATGCCTTCCGACGAACAATCAAACAGGCAAAGCGTCAATACAGGACTAAGATTGAATCGTACTTCACTGGCTCCAACGCTCGTCGGATGTGGCAGGGCTTGCAACTATTACAGACTACAAAGGGAAGCACAGCCATGAGCTGTCCCGTGACACGAGCCTACCAAACAAGCTAAATTACTTCTATGCTCGCTTCGAGGCAAGTAACACTGAAACATGCTTGAGAGCATCAGCTGTTCCGGATGACTGTGTGATCATGCTCTCCGTAGCCGATGTGAGTAAAGCCGCAAGGCCAGATGGATTACCAGGACGTGTACTCCGAGCATGCGCTGACCAACTGGCAAGTGTCTTCACTGACATTTTCAACCTGTCCATGACTGAGTCTGTAATACCAACATATTTCAAGCAAACCACCATAGTCCCTGTTCCCACGAACACTAAGGTAACCTGCCTAAATGACTACCGCCCCATAGCACTCACGTCTGTAGCCATGAAGTGCTTTGAAAGGCTGGTCATGGCTCATATCAACACCAATATCCCAGAAACCCTAGACCCACTCCAAATTGCATACTGCCCCAACAGATCCACAGATGATGCAATCTCAATTGCACTCAACACTGCCCTTTCACACCTGAACAAAAGAAATACCTACAGTTGAAGTCGGAAGTTTACATACACTTAGGTTGGAGTCATGAAAACTTGTTTTTCAACCACTCCACAAATGTATTGTTAACAAACTATAGTTTTGGCAAGTCAGTTAGGACATCTACTTTGTGCATGACCCAAGTAGTTTTTCCAACAATTGTTTACAGACAGATTATTTCACTTATAATTGTAACGATCGTCGTCCTCATCTGATGAGGAATAGGAAGGATCGGACCAAACTGCAGCGTGGTACGTGTCCATGTTAAATTTATTAAACTGTACAAAAAATAACAAAGGTGAAAAAACGAAACAGTCCTATCAGGTGACACAACACATAACAGGAAACAACTACCCACAAACACAGGTGGGAACAGGCTACCAAAGTATCGTTCTCAATCAGAGACAATGATTTACAGCTGCCTCTGATTGGGAACCATACCATACCAGGCCAAACACAGAAATACAAAACATAGAACAAAACATAGAATGCCCACCCCAACTTACGCCCTGACCAAACCAAAATAGAGACATAAAAAAGGAACTAAGGTCAGAACGTGACAATAATTCACTGTATCACAATTCCAGTGGGTTAGAAATTGACATACACTAAGTTGACTGTGCCTTTAAACAGCTTGTACAATTCCAGAAATTATGTCATGGCTTTAGAAGCTTCTGATAGGCTAATTGACATAATTTGAGTCAATTGGAGGTGTACCTGTGGATGTATTTCAAGGCCTACCTTCAAACTCAGTGCCTCTTTGCTTGACATCATGGGAAAATCAAAAGAAATCAGCCAAGACCTCGGAAAACAAATTGTAGACCTCCACAAGTCTGGTTCATCCTCGGGAGCAATTTCCAAATGCCTGAAGGTACCACGTTCATCTGTACAARCAATAGTACGCAAGTATAAACACCATGGGACCACATAGCCATCACACCGCTCACGAAGGAGAAGCATTCTGTCTCCTAGAGATGAACATACTTTGGTGCGAAAAGTGCAAATCAATCCCAGAACAACAGCAAAGGACCTTGTGAAGATGCTGGAGGAAACAGGTACAAAATTATCTATATCCACAGGTTAGGGTTTAGGGGCTCGTAAGTAAGCCTTTCATTGTAAGGCCACACCTGTTGTATTCGGCGCATGTGACAAATACAATTTGATTTGATCTGTCCAAATGTTTAATTCTGATTTATATGCATTTTCATGGAAGCATTTAAAATTGTCATTAATTGTTTCTCATTACTACTTTTGTATTGTTATCTTTTAAAATTATTACTGGTTCAGCATATATTCATTTTGTGAGCGCTGCTAAATATTTATCAGGTTTATTTTCCATTAGATAGGGGCTTTATTTGCGTTGAACCTGTAGTTGTTGGCTCTCTTCAAAAGTAAAAGATCGTATTCCTGCTTAAGTTCGGAAATTTTATTTTCTGGGCCTTTTTTAAGATAGTGTTTTTTTCTCTTTAATTTAAATTTCAAAATCGGATATAACTTTTGCCGAGTATGAGATTATCATCCCCCTAATGTACACCTTAAATGCAATTTTATATTGGGGGTTTGCTTTTCTGTCCTCTATGTATACATTTGTAATGGTAAAGGTTTAACATTTTTCTTTGACGTATTTAATATATTTTGTGTCCAGAAGATGCGTTCTATTCATTCTCCAAACTCTGTCGATAAGTGTATTTTCTGTTGGTATAATTAAACATGGTACCGGAGAATGATCCGATATCACTATTTCATACTTTTTTATTTATCCAGTAAATTCAGTGCATTTTTTAAATAAAAATGTAGTCAATTCTTGAATAGCTTTTCTTAATTTGTGAAAAAAAGGAATAGTCTTTTGTAGTTGAGAATCTCCAGGTGTCCTGTAAATAATTTGTAGAGAAAAAAATGTTCAGCTTCTATGGAGGCTCCCTAAATTTGCCTTTTTTAGGTCTGTTGATCTTATCAAATGTATAATTGTGACCATTCGACTCAAATCGGTGTAGCGCTTGAAATTGTGTTTACTAAAAGTAATATGTCGTACAGCATTCTGATAACATGGTCAGATCAGGTTTGACATTTACGCAGCATCAGCATGGACGAATTGATAGCTCAGTTCGTCCAGGCCCAACAAGCACAGCAAGCGGATGACAAACCCGTATCTATGGGTCCGGAGTCGGAGTTCGAGAGGGAGCCAGAACCCGACCCCCAAGGTGAACAACCAGAGGAGAAGCCCATCCTCCCCCTCATCAATTTCGAGGGACCAGCCGTGACACCCGCTATGGGCCAACGGAGGGGACAGTTCGGGACTGCCCAGTGGGAGGATCCGAACTTGAAAGCCACAGCAGCCCAAGTGATAGCGGTGGATGGCCAGTTACTTCCAGGGATGAGTGACTGGCGATACCACAATTTCCAAATCAAGAATAACCTTTTGTATCAGGTGTCGCGTCAACAGGGGGAACTTCGAGAGGTACTGTTGCTGCCCTGACGGTACGTGGGAACCATTCTTCAGCTGGCCCACACCCATCTGTTGGGGGCACACATGGGAATGGAGAATACCTGGGAATGGATCGCCGTCCGGTTCCACTGGCCTGGGATGAGGAGGGCCGTAGAAGACTATTGTCGCAGCTGCCCGGAGTGTCAAATCACTACCCCAAAAGCACATTTCCGAAACCTGCTGGTCCCCCTACCGATCATCGGGGTGCCCTTTGAACGCATCGCCGTGGACATAGTTGGATCCTTGGTAAAAATGGCACAAGGACACCAGTACATCCTGGTAATAGTAGATTATGCCACCTGGTACCCTGAGGCCATTCACCTACCGGCGGCGGTCTTCAAGGGAATCACCCGGGAGCTGTTCTACCTCTTTAGCCGGGCGGTCATTCCGAACGAGATCCTGACTGACCAAGGTACCAAGTTCATGTCCCGCCTAATGAAAGATTTGTGTGCTCTCCTGCAGATCAAGCAGATCCGGATCTCTGTCTTTCACCTGCAGACGAATGGGCTCATTGAGCGGTTCAATAAAACGCTCAAAAAATTATGCGGAAGGTCATCGAGCAGGACGGGAAGAACTTGGACCAGATACTATCCCACCTAATGTTCTCGGTCCGAGAAGTGCCCCAGTCATCCACTGGGTTTTCCCCTTTCGGTCTCCTCTATGGGAGGAGGCCACACAGCCTAGTGGACCTCACCAAGGAAGTGTGGGAAGCCCAACCGACCCCGTTACGCAGCATTGTAGAACACATGGAGATGATGACGGAGCGGATGACAGCCATATGGCCAGTGGTAAGGGAACATATGGAGAAGGCCCAACGCGCCCAAGCTCAGATCTGCAATCAGGGAACCCAGCCCGAGAATTCCAGGTTGGAGACAAGGTGCTGGTCTTAATCCTCATGGCCGAAAGTAAGTTCCTGGCAACATGGCACGGGCCGTACGAGGTGATAGAGAAGCTGGGATCCGTCAATTACCGCGTATGGCAGCCCCAGCAGATTTACTACTTGAACCTATTGAAGAGGTGGCACGAGAGGACAGTTTTGGCCGTGTTATGGTCGGGACCCAGGACGCCAACGGTACCAGTGGTGGTGGCGAGCAATGAGGACCTCGACCCGGGCCCAGCTCGTCGGTCAGAATATGGCGGTGTTCTCCAGGGAAACGGTACAAAAGAGGCCATATCGGATCCCAGAGGAAGGCCATGAAGAAGGAAATAGAGGCTATGCTGAGGATGGGGGTCATCGAAGAGTCCCACAGTGCATGGTGCAGCCCCATCGCGTTGGTGCCCAAACCTACCCCATGCCGAGGGTGGACGAGCTCATCGACCGATTGAGAAAGGCCCGGTACATCAGCACCCTTGACCTGACTAAAGGATATTGGCAGGTACCTTTGGCAGCCTCCTCCAGGGAGAAGACTACATTTTCGACTCCGAATGGCTTATATCAGTACAGGGAGCTCCCATTCGGTCTTCACGGAGCCCCTCCCACGTTCCATCCCCTGATGGACTGAGTCCTCCGACCCCACCAACAGTACCTAGCAAGTTATTTGGATGATATTATTATCCACAGCCAAGGTTGGGAAGAGCACCTGACACGCCTCCAGGCGGTGCTGGACGCGCTCACGCAAGCCGGGTTGACAGCAAACCCCAAGAAATCAAAGCTAGTGTTCGAGGAGGTGGAGTACCTGGGGTTTTGAGGAGGTACGTAAATGGCCCGTGCCACGCACCAAGACACCGGTTAAGTCCTTCCTGGGACTGGCAGGATACAACAGCCTGCTTATTCCCCCTGACCGATCTAACCAGGGCCCGCCTCCCGAAAACAGTGAAATAGACGGGCGAGACTGAAGCGGCGTTCAGGTGCCTGAAGGAAGTGCTGTTCTCCCATCCGATTCTTGTAACGCCCGATTTCCAGGTACCGATGTTGGTCCACACCAACGCATGCGACACGGGACTAGAGGCCGTCCTGTCCCAGGTACACAATGGGGAGCGTCCCCTTCATGTACATAAGCCGAAAGGCATAGTACAAATTACGTCTTTGTACTATGCCTTTTTACGGCTTTTTAGCCCCAAAAGCTGTGGATTTATACATTGTACATACATTTGAAAAAAGACTACCACTTAAGTACTGTGGTTGATTTGTATTACCTAATAATGAAAGTGGCTGGTGGGGGTCTACCTGGGGTCAGTGGGTTCTCGAAGAGAATGAAATGTGATGATTGTAAATATAATTAAACTCATTCCTTCTCTCTCTCCCAAGCCAAATCCATCCCTCTGCACCACACCCTCCCTGTTCTTCCCCTTTACCCCACCCAAGCCAAGCTTTTCCCCACCTCCCATCTATACTCCCTCTTGTCCGCTCAAGCCAAGCTTGTCCCACCCTTGCCCCTCCAAGCTAAGCTTAAACCACCTCCCCTCCTTGCCCTCCCTTACCCACCCAGATCCAGTTTATCCCAACCTCTGTCATTTCCCTTCTCCCTTCTTCTTAAACACATTTACACCCCTCTATACAGCTACTTACTCATCCATTCACCTTCATTCACACACAACAAATACCCTATGCCTCCGCACACCCATTCTCTCCCACCCTCATACACATATTCATATTCACCCTCCTTCACGCTCCCATTCATATGCACAGACACACACACACACACATATATATATAACAATTATTGACAATTCTTGACTTACATGCTATATTTCCTCTTTTCTATAGATTTTTCAGTGTCCATGTATGTCATTGGCATTGGCTAATTCTATCGTTACTTCCTAGAGAAGAACAGTTACTTGGGGACAATAGAGTCGTATTGGGGGAGAGGGAAGGAATATTGTCTCAACTTATGATAAGCTGGTCTTGGGCATCATTGTATGTAGCCTAGTGTGCTTATCTGTTTTTTCTGCTTCTGCCTCTCTTCAGGGCACTGGGCTCTCTTTCAGCCTGGTCAGGGCTTCATTGGCGCTTGTGAATGTAGCCCTTTCCTGCAGCTGAATGACCAAAGCGCCCTGTAGTGGCCTCATGGGTGGAATATTATTCATCTTTTTCATAATTTATCAACATTATTTTTTTTTTAAACGCAGAAGATCCGGTGTTTCTATGTCAAACGGTTTGTTATATTTCATTCTTCTGTGATGTATATAAAGTGTAATATTAGGATGCAAACTCAAAATGTAATAGATTGCAACTGTATATCTGACATGGTACAGGTGTCTTATTTTTTTTGAAGCCCATAACCATGTATGTGAGGTGTATACTTTTGTTTCAAAGTACATTTTTAAAGAATACCAAGAAGCACTCTATGTGACCCTGAATACCACTGCCCACTGCAGTGGTATTCTCTGGCTTCTACTTATAATCACAGTTTTGACAGTACAAAATGGGAGGTACTATCTCCCCATTTGTCCTATCGGTATGCCCATGTGCCTCTGGCTAATTAGATGAATTACATCAAAAGGTTGGATAAAGAAATAAACAAGAGACTGTCTGTCTAGTAGGCCCTCAGTCTCAGTTGCAGGTGTGGTGGCTGGTAACAATTATCAGCCTTTGCCCTCTGTCTATCCTCTATATGGTGTGGGCAGACTGTTCCAAGGTCTTGGTAGTGATGTACAGGGCTGCTGGAAAATACAGACAGGCAGATATAGATAGGCAGGCAGGCAGGCAGAGAGAGAGAGAGAGAGAGGTTGCCAGAAACAGACTTATAGAGATAGACAGACAGACAGATAGAGATAAGTAGACAGACAGGCAGACAGAGAGCGATAGGTAGACAGACAGGCAGAGACGGACGGATAGTGCCATTACATGGGTTTACACCTCTGTCTGCACTGTATTCTCCTGTCATGAGTTTGCTTTAATCTATTTGTACTGCAGTTAAAGGAGTAGCAGCTTTAGGCTCTCACTGGCCCCTGTGCTTCTGAATAGTTTTGGATTAAAAGAGTATAGAAAGTAGGAAATGGAGAGGGTGAGGAAAGTCATTTTGACAAACAAAAAAGCCATAGAGCTTCAGCTCATCTGAGAAGCAAAGCAGTAAAGGAGAGGGGAGCTAGTGAGGACTGTGGAGCGAAGGAGGGAGGGGGAGTGTGTAAATGGGAGAACATGGAGGGGAGGGGGTGCCGCGTTCAGAGCAAGAGATTGACTTACTGAACACAACATTTGTCTTTCTGCCTCCATCACAAGAACCAGTGCAGCGCTCTATTCAACAGGAGGAGCCACGCGCCGACAGAAGCCACACCATTTTAGAAAGCTGTCTCTATCCCTGCCTCTCTCTCCCACTCTTTCCCTCCATTCTCTCTGTCTCTACCTCCCCGGTAGGAGAAACAGCAACAACAACAGAGGTAGCAGCGTCACATGCAACAGTGTGCAGACAGCGTCCTTTGTCATTCCTCAAGAGAAGAGACGAAGGAGTTGAGAAGATAACAGAAGGGAGATGACCTGACACCTGTAGCAGGTTGCAGAGCTGTGTGCGCTGAGTAGCTAACTGTCTCAGGCTCTCTCATAGCTATTGCAGCCGTAGCTTCTTCTGGGCTTTGGTTGCTCTTTCTCTGGCTTCTACATGGCTTCTAAGAAGAAATTGGGTGATATTCGGAGAGAGGGCATTCGCAGGGACCGTGCATGCTCCACGCGGGAGGAGTCGTCAGAGGGGCCAGGACGTCCCACCACCAGAGGGCGTTTCTCTGAGTCCTGGAAGAGGCTTAGCACCAGGGGGGGCTCCACCAAGAGGGGTGCGCTCAACTCCCAGCAGCCACCGGTAAGACTTGGAGAGGACTTATTGAGCCCTCCCCCCTCCAGGCTCAAACAATACCATGGGCCCTGAGGCCTAGGTTGGGGGAAAGTAGGGGATAGTGAATTTGGTTGTATGGGTACAGGTGGAGGAGGGGCCAGTTTGAGAAGTCATACAGCGGTGATGCAGGTTTGTTGTGGAGATTGGAAAGTGAGAAGTGGCAAAGATGGGAATAATAGAGAAGCCACCGGTTTTTAGTAGAGGACATTACGGTTTTGGAAGTATTCATGAGATGGTTCCAAGCGTAGAAGAATGAGAACTTGTTTTGGGAGACTGGAATATGGAAAGAGGAGATGGGTGTATTTTTGGGAATGCTGAGTAGCCCATGAGCTGGTTAGTTTGGAGTTGCTATAGAGTTGGGCCTGGTTCAGAGAAAGAGAGCAACTTGTGACGAGGATATGGGTTAACCCCACCACGCTTCTTTTCCTCCTGTGGTATCTTCTCCAAGGCTTCAGAGTGTGTGCTTAAAGTTTCATAAGTGTTTGGCCAGGCATGTATGACTGAAGAGAGTTTCTCCACGGTGGGTCTGGGAGCAGTCAGCCACCACTCTGGATTGATCTGGTTCGGGGCCAGTCCTCCGTTCTATTTTCGAAATGTAGAACTTTATTGATGTTTTTGGATTGAGGTCAGCAAGAAGAATGCTAGGGACTATGTTAACCCATCAGACATCTGACAACAGTATGATCCTCAACGCAGAGCGTGGAGAGATTAGGGGCCGTTGATCTCGTGTTGATCTTGGGTCTAGCAACGGTCATCAAAATTGTTAAAAGGTTTTAAAAACTATTTTAATAAATGCAACAGCTGGACAATGAATGAAGATACTCACACTTTTAAAATCAATTATATTAACTGAATTATAGCACATAAAACAATTTACTGACATAGACAAGTAATGAATGGAGTTCAGTCATTTTGGTGGAAATTCAGGTATTACATTTATTGTATAATTTCACTTTTTTTCTTATAATGCACTCGTATACATTTTCTTAGTATAAAATAAAGAAGACGATATGTGTATTTGCATCCGTGAATAAATTAATATAAAGGGTAGGAACAAGGCAGCAACCACCAACAACTTGCTCTGTCTCTATGCCTACCTGTGCTCACCTGCAAGTTGTCACATTCTCTTGCATAATTCAACAAGTGTGTCAAGAGAAGGACAACCATGTAATTGAACAATTTTAAATAAAAATGCTTGGCTCTAGATTTGACATGTCTATACATACTTTACATCATAACTTTTTTCAATTACACTAAATTCAAAGGCACTCGCACATCTGAGCAATCTTATTTGCAGGTGCATGGCAACAATTGAACAAGATGAAGGAAAAAGGAAATCAACACCCACAAAAAAAAAAGTTTGCTTTCTTCTGTTTATTATGATGTAACTGTCAAGAAAGATGCAACGGAAAACCAATGTGGTCCATTGAGCCTATTTCAGCCATGACTGGAGTGTGTTTGACAGGTCATTCCAAACGTTTCCGTGGTCATTACGTTAACGGGAACAACCTAATGGCACAAGCAAGAGTGGGAAAGAGTCACCAGAGTAAAATTAAAGCATTCAAGCAAGATTTAAAGTGACAACTGGATTTTACACATCTCAAACACAGGAAATAGATATCCTCACGTGGGCAGGGCATGTGTGTTGCTATTGAATCAGGTCCATCCTGTCCATGTAATCTTATTCATTATGACCTAAAAGGAAAAACTAGATCCTAGATCAGCACTCCTGCTCTGAGACATTTTATGACTAATGCCCCAGAGCTACAGCTAATAACACAATACCATGTCCAAAGAGAAATGACACATGCTGAAACAATAACTGCTGTTTTACCAGCAACAATTGAGATGAGTTGAGTCAGTGTACACAGAAGCATAGAACGACGAGAATAGGAGAGGTGACGATAGAAAGTGTATGTGAGAGATAATACTGTAGGTGCATTAGCCCCGCGGGGATTTGTTGGCTGGATATGGACCACAGAGTGATGATCTCAAAGCTTCGATGCTTCAGCTAGGTGACCCATCATCATTATGATCTATTATGATCATGAGTGTCTGAGTGATTCTGTGTGTATGTGTGTGCTTCTGTGTATGTTTGTGGTGCGTGCGTGTCTGCCATCTCGTTGAGAATGCCCTGCAGGCTATACAGCCATCTGGTGTGGCGCGGTTGCCTTCTGCTCAGCACATTTAGGTCATAACTATACCCTCTCAACTTTCTACTAAAACACTAGTGTGCTCATTATTGTTTTCTTTTTGTGTATGTGGGTTCGTGCATTTGTATCGGTGGGATGTGTTGTAGTGGTGTAACTGTTAGTGATCGTAATGTCTGATTCCTTGCCAGCAGAACATTCATTTTCTCTGATGGTACTTGACTAAAATGAGCATAATTTAATCTCACAGTGGGATTATGGTAATTGTGGTGGTGGATGAAAATAATCCCCCACACACAACACCCCCGTCAATCCCATCCCTTCATCATTCCCACATTGCTGATACCAAGTCACAACCAATGCCACCTGATCACCTAACATATGGGATTGTTTTCAAATGGCCATACCAAGGATTATTATTTAGATTAGATTATTTAACAATTGATTTTGAATTTTAAGACCCCTTAAGGTATCAAAAAAATTATTAACACATCATTGGATGAAACATTGAATTTGGCATTACTGCTATCAGCCAATAGAAAAGCATTGAATAACAGATTAATTACATGGAACAACAGATAGTCCCCCCAAAAAATCGAAAGGAAGTTTGTTCTGAAGTGTCTGTTCTATATCTGAGCGATATAAGAAAGATCAGGAAACTTTTTGGGGTTTTGTTTTTACATGTATTTATGTCCTTATTTTAGGCACTAAACTATCTCCATATATACTTACTTCCATTCATTTTTAAACTGGTACTGGGGACTTTCAGATGAGTCGAGGCTTGTGGGTAAAAAACAGAGAGCATCGTGTCCGTGAGAGTCTCAGCTTCCAACAGAGGGGTAGTTTGTAGGCATAAACCGTTCGGATGCTGCATACGATTTTGTGAGAAGAGTGATTTTCGGGATGGCTCATGGTCTGACAAACACCGCTCAGATCTGCCACCTTTCACCCCAGATGTGGAAGGACGATATCGGCAGATGTGGTAATTTGAGACGCAGCCCATGCAGATACAGTGCATTCGTGAAAGTACTCAGACCCCTTCACTTTTTCCACATTTTGTTATGTTACATCCTCATTCTAAAATTGCTTAAATACATTTTAGCAAATGTATTTAAAATAAAAACCAGAAATTATTTACATAAGTATTCAGAACCTCTGCTGTGAGACTTGAAATTGAGCTCAGGTGCATCCTGTTTCCATTTATCATCCTTAAGATGTTTCTACAACTTGATTGGAGTCCACCTGTAGTAAATTAAATTGATTGGACATGATTTGGAAAGGCACACACCTGTCTATATAAGGTCCCACACTTGACAGTGCATGTCAGAGCAAAAACCAAGTCATGAGGTCGAAGGAATTTTCCGTAGAGCTCCATGACGGGATCGTGTCTGTGGAGATGGGTGAACCTTCCAGAAGGACAACCGACTCTGCAGTACATCACCAATCAGGTGGCCAGATGGAAGCCACTCCTCAGTAAAAGGCAAATAACAGCCCACTTGGAGTATGCCAAAAAGCACCTAAAGGACTCTCAGACCATGAGAAACAAGATTCTCTGGTCTGATGGAACCAAGATTGAACTCTTTGACCTGAATGCCAAGCGTCATGTCTGGTGGAAACCAGGCACCACTTATCACCTGGCCAATACCATCACTGTGGTGGCAGCATCATGCTGTTGGGATGTTTTTTAGTGGCAGGGAATGGGAGACTAGTCAGGATCGAGGGAAAGATGAACGGAGCAAAGTACAGAGAGATCCTTGATGAAAACCTGCTCCAGAGCACTCAGGGTCGTTGCCGCAGTCGGAGGTCCTAAGCACACAGCCAAGACAACGCAGGAGTGGCTTCCTGACAAGTTTCTGCATGTCCTTGAGCGGGCCAGCCAGAGCCCGGACTTGAACACAATCTAACATCTCTGGAAAAACCTGATAATAGCTGTACAGCGACATTCCCCATCCAACCTGACAGAGCTTGAGAGAATCTGCAGAGAAGAATGGGAGAAACTCCCAAAATACAGGTGTGCCAAACTTTTAGCATCATACCAAAGTAGACTCGAGGCTGTAATCACTGCCAAAGGTGCTTCAACAAAGTAAAAGATCTGCATACCTATGTAAATGTGACATTTCTGTTTAAAAAAATATATACATTTGCTAAAATAAAAACTGTTTTTGCTTTGCCATTATGGGTTGTTGTATGTAGATTGATGGGGAAACACACATTTAATCAATTTTAGAATAAGGCTGTAATGTTACAAAATGTGGAAAAAGTAGTCTGAATACTTTCTGAATGCACTGTATCTCTATTGTAAACAGACTTTTTGATGGGGATTTTTGTATTATGTTCATTTGATTTTCAGGGGGAGCGACAATATTTGGCTAAGGGTTAACAAGGGAGTAAAACAATGTTATATTTTAGATTATGATGGGGTTAAGATGAACAAAATTTGAGGTATTCAGAATCATAAGTGCTATTCTTCTTCATATCACTCATTTGCATTATCAAAACTGTCAAATAAGGCCTTTTAAGAAACTGTATGAGACAGATTTGAATTCACTAGTATTTCACTGCGGACTAAGATTAGCCAATTTGTAAATTAGCCTCAAGGAACGCGCCTCTCTAATTAAAGGGAAAATGGCTAGTTCGATGCATGAAACAGAGAGAGCTATCTAAGAGACAGATCACTGGGTGCCTAAAGACACCAATCCCCAACCATCCTCTGACTACAAATGAGTCAAAGCAACAACAACAAAAAAACACCTAATTTTGGGTCAAACTGAACGAAATGAATTTCTTATGAAATACACATTTCTTTGAACAAGCTTTTTTTTCTCCACAGAGATTTTGATTTCACGCTCCATTGATGATAGGTGGCTCTTTCAAAAATGTATGCACTGAGCACAGCACTGCACCACTAGGATTGGAACACAGACACTGTATGTACTAATTAACATCTTCATCGCCTTACACCACACATGCTTGTAAAACATGGTGCTGGGATGGTAGTGCTTGGATCGGAAGGTGGGGGGGTTGTCCATGGACACCCTTGGCAACAGTAACTTGGAAACAGAAGAAGTTATTTATCCATGAGGGTTTGTTTTAGCATCAATGCTTGTTGGGAGGTGTTATCTGGTGAGAGAACGTGCTGAGAAGACATCATGCCTTATTGGAGCGAAGGAAGGAAGTCAGAATGTGTTGAATAAATGCATAATTACGGTAATAATATGGGGCAGGGTTATGAATGGAGCTCACTCTGAGGGGTTGGATGCACTCTTAAAAAAAGGGTTCCAAAAGGGTTATTTGGCTGTCCCTATAGAATAACCCTTTTTGGGTCCAGGTTGAACCCTTTTGGGTTCCATGTAGAACCCTTTCTACAGAGGGTTCTACATGGAACCCAAAAGGGTTCTACCTAGGGCTGTTACGGTGACCAAAGACATCAACCACCCGAGCCACTGCCTGTTCACCCCGCTATCATCCAGAAGGCGAGGTCAGTACAGGGGTATCAAAGCTGGGACCGAGAGACTGAAAAACAGCTTCTATCTCAAGGCCATCAGACTGTTAAACAGCCATCACTAGCACATTAGAGGCTGCTGCCTATAGGCATAGACTAGAAATCAATGGCCACTTTAAGGAATGGAACACTAGTCACTTTAATAATGTTTACATATCAGGCATTACTCATCTCATATGTATATACTGTATGATATATTATTCTATGGTATCTTAGTCACTTAATAATGTTTACATATCTTGCATTACTCATCTCATATGTATACACTGTATTCTATACTATTCTACGGTATCTTAGTCCGTTCCGCTCTGACATCACTCGTCCATATGTATATAGTCTTAATTCATTCCTACTTAGATTTGTGTGTATTGGGTATATGTTGTGTAATTTGCTAGATATTACTTGTTAGATATTACTGCACTGTCGGAGCTAGAAGCACAAGCATTTCGCTACACCTGCAATAACGTCTGCTAATCAAGTGATGTGACCAATAAAATTTGATTTGTATTACTGCCTCACCAGCGGTCACGGTAATTAGGCTTCTCCCAGGTCTGATGCTGCTGATGATCATTAGTAGCCTACCAAACTTGCTAACTGCCTGCTACTCAGCACTCTACTGTCCCTCTAATCAACATTTAAATCAAGAATAGTCTGATGGGTGACAATGTTAGCCTATCACTTTTGAATGATATATTATCACTTGTGAATGATGCCCAGCTTGTGTGCAGTAAGGCAAGAAACAACGCATGCCTTTTTTTGCGACTTTTTCAAATCATAGTTGCAAACCTAATGTAGCCTAGCCCATATGTTTTGATAAGGTTTGTATCACAACTAAAGTGGCCAAATTAACTTCTTAAAATGAAGCACATTAACCACTTTACAATGGGTGTAGAGCCTAACTGGAAAACATATGCAGCGCGTGAGTTTCAAGTTTGGGAAAGACAATTTGCGCCATAAAAATGCACTTTTATGATAAAAACATTTACATGCATTATGGCATTTGAGGTCACTTTTGAGAATGGTATTTCACAGCTAATTGATTGCATTTTGGAACTTTCTCGCTTATAGCCTACTGCTGTGTGCGCATCGCTGCACTTATAATGTGAAGAAATAGCCTGATAGTTTATCAACATTTTAAGCTAAATGTTCTGATCTGTTGTGTCAGCTTCATTGCTTAAATGTTTTTTTTTTATGCTAATGGTTGTATTATTTGGGATCTATCGTATCCCACAAGTGTCTCAGACTATGTTTGGAATATTTATTTCTCACACAGAATAGAATAGGTTGGGGCCTTCCGAGTGGCGCAGCAGTCTAAGGCACTGCATCGCAGTGCTCGAGGTGGATCCCCGATCTGCGTGGCTGTGTTGCAGCCGGCCGCGACCTGGAGACCCATGAGGCGATGCAAAATTGGCTCAGCGTCGTCTGGGTTAGGGGAGGGTTTGGCCGGCAGGGATGTCCTTGTCCCATCGCGCACTAGCGACTCCTGTTTGGGGAAATTGGGGAGAAAAAGGGTTTTAAAAAATAGAATACAATAGGTCAACTTTTGTACGATGGGGGATAGTAGATTGACATAAGCTAGTGCTTTTGCTGTTTGTTAGGCCTACTCATCTTGTTGGCTGACGAAAATTATATGTGGACAAATCTTCCAATATCTTCAATATGCACCTCAGAATTGGATAAGGGCATGCCGAGTGGCACAGTGGTCTAAGTTACTGCATGGCAGTGCAAGCTGTGCCACTAGAGATTCTGGGTTCGAGTCCAGGCTCTGTCGCAGCTGGCCGTGACCGGGAGACCAATGGGGCGGCGCACAATTGGCCCCAGCGTCATCCGGGTTAGGGGAGTGTTTGGCCAGCAGGGATGTCCTTGTCCCATCGCACACTAGCGACTCCTGTGGCGGGCCGGGTGCAGTGCACGCTAACACAGTCGCCAGGTGCACGGTGTTTCCACTGACACATTGGTGTGGCTGGCTTCCGGGTTAAGTGGGCATTGTGTCAAGAAGCAGTGCTGCTTGGTTGGTTTGTGTTTCGGAGGACACGCGTCTCCCGAGTCCGTACGTGAGTTGCAGTGATGAGACAAGACTGTAACTACCAATTGGATACCACGAAAGTGGGGAGAAAATGGGTAAAAGTTTTTGTTTTAAAGGATAAGGACGTGTGCAGTTGCGTCCCCGATGTGTCTGTCTTGACTTGTAGTCTGCGAGAAAGACCTGATCACTTGACGGGCATTGGCTAATGAGAATTGAGCTATCTGATAGAGCCATGTAAATGAGAGGTGCTTCGGAGCACGCAGCCGGGAGAAGGGAATAATAATGATTATATTCAGCCCATGGGCACAACAGCCACTTGCTGCAAAATGCATGGAGTGCATCAAGTGCTTGTCAAATTGTGAATGAGAGACTGATGAAGTGTGTACAACCTGAGAAAAAAACAAAACAGAGCTCATGCCTTTCATGCAACGTTTAAATCATCATCATGCAGCCTTAGAATGTATTAAAAATCTAAACATATAGCCCTAAAGTTGCATAAATAGCTCTAAATTAAGCATAATAGGATTTGGTATTTTATTAGGATCCCCATTAGCTGTTGCAAAAGCAGCAGCTAGTCTTCCTAGGAGGACCTGTTTCTTTGTTAACCGCTCAACACAGAATAGCCGCACATACGCACTCCCTGAAATCTTTTGGACAAAATAACCACTCTACTTTTATTCAGCTACAGTATGTTCAATATTCTTAACACTATAAAATAATAGAAAATAATGCAACAGAATTCTAAGGATTTTTTTTCTGCTAAATGAACTAGTGTAACCCACAGCCATATGGCATAGCCGGATCAGGGCCTAACATGAGGACAACTCAAAGAGTTTCAAGATATGGTATCAAGATGACACCGAAGAACATGGCTGACGTTTTACATTCTCCTAACCAATTTTTTTGCGAGTTGTTTAACTTATTTTTTAACTTATTGTGGACATAATGTTGCTGCTATCGTCTCATATGACCGAAAATAACTTTGGAACATCAGAAAAGCGATTACTCACCGCGGACTGGAAGAAACTGTTTCCTTTAACGAGTTGGACGAGAAGGATATCCTGCTTTCACTGGAACAGGCCCAGATCCACGCCTTTTGCGTGAAGAAAAGACGGACGCAGGGGACGCAGATCAGGGATCCTTCTGAGTAGCCGGAGGCGAGCGAGTAAACTCCCAATGCCTTCCATTCTCCTTGCTAACGTGCAATCGTTAGAAAATAAAATTGATGACCTACTATTAAGATATATATATAATATAACCTATATAATAGGCGGTGTCAGAGGAAAACCCATAAAATTGTCAGAGACTCCAGTCACCCAAGTTATAGACTGTTTTCTCTGCTACCGCACGGCAAGCAGTACTGGAGTGGCAAGTCTAGGACCAAAGGCTCCTCAACAGCTTCTATCCCCAAGACATTAGACTGCTGAACAATTCATAAAAATCGCCACTGGACAATTTACATTGATCCCCCCCTTGTACACTGCTGCTACTCGCTGTTTGTTTGTTACCTATGCACAGTCACTTCGCAATCACCTACATGTACAGATTACCTCAACTAGCCTGTACCCCTGCACACTGACTCGGTACCGGTGCCCCCTGTATATAGCCTCGTTATTCTTATTGTGTTACTTTTTATTATTACTTTTTATTTTGTCCTACTTGGTAAATATTTTCTTATTGAACTGCACTGTTGGTTAAGGGCTTGTAAGTAAGCATTTCACGGTGAAGTCTACACTTGTTGTATTCGGCGCAAGTGGCAAATAAAGTTTGATTTGAGTATGCTATTCTGTTCTTCTGAAATATACTACTTCATTTCATGTTTCTTTGGACCTGTCTAAAATAAATAATGGATTTGTTGTAATGGTGTAGGCTATATTACATGGATTTATTAGACTTTTTAAAATGTAGTAGTTCCAAAGGCCTGCATCAGTGGCTTGAAGCCAGGAGATGCCAAATGAGTGTATGTTAATTAACGGTAATTTACTGTGATACTGGCTTAAGGGCTTGTAAGTAAGCATTTCACGGTGAAGTCTACACTTGTTGTATTCGGCGCAGGTGGCAAATAAAGTTTGATTTGAGTATGCTATTCTGTTCTTCTGAAATATACTACTTCATTTCATGTTTCTTTGGACCTGTCTAAAATAAATAATGGATTTGTTGTAATGGTGTAGGCTATATTACATGGATTTATTAGACTTTTTAAAATGTAGTAGTTCCAAAGGCCTGCATCAGTGGCTTGAAGCCAGGAGATGCCAAATGAGTGTATGTTAATTAACGGTAATTTACTGTGATACTGGCAGTTATTTGCTTGACAATCACCGGCTGACATAATTTCATGACTGCCACAGCGCTAGTTCCACCTCGAACCAAAAAGGGTTCTTCAATCCCTTTAAGGTTCTGAATAGCCTTTATTTTCTAAGAGAGTGGTGTAGGCATGAGGAGTTGGCAAGTGATATGGCTTACTTCTGTTGTCATAACATCCACTGCTCAACACACCCACTACCGTTCTACGCATTGACCTGGTAACAACTACCAGGGTGTTTTGTTCAACAGTTTTTTTTGTTGGACTATTTTTGTCCCTTTATTTGTCCTTTATTTATACAGGTGACTGGGGCAACATTACAGTCAATCAAGGTGTGAGTAATATACCTTGTATGTACCTCCACTGTGTGTCCGTGTGCCGGTTGCACCAGTTGGCCATAACAGTGTTGGTCTTAAATGTTAGGTCGGCCATAGCTACATCCCACTTCGGGATCAGAATTAACACCTGTTGCGTCAACCAAGAGAAAGACTAGTCATAGCTAAGCCCAGCGTAAGCAATGCACGTTCATGAGATCTGATGCTTCATAATGGTGGTTTCTAGGCAACGCCCGTTACTAGGCTGTTATTTTCCTCGTGGCAGTTCTAAACTTTGCGAGGCATTTCACTTCGCCAATCACTTGGCAAAGCCCACCACTATGCATGCATGTTTTAATAACCACAACTGGATGGTTCAATAAATAATTGCTGTGAGAAGGAATGAATGACGATAATATTGGAATAAAGTAGGCTAATGCCATTGAAGGCATGTATCAAGTTGTTGCTTACTGAAACTCACAAAGTCATCCAACTGTTTTAAATAATTTAAAGCAATCATTTAAAGCAATGTGTGGTCAACTTTAATTTAAGCACCCTTTTGATTGGCTTGGGGACTCGTCTTGAAAAATCAATCACTGTCAGATTTTTGTTTTCACTGAATCTCCATTTGGATATTTGGTTACAATTAGACTGGGAAAGTGTTAGCCATATAGTGCTGATGATGATAATCTTGAGTCTGTCTAGTTTGCTCATTTATTAGCACTGATCAGAACATTTTGCTTCATGTTATGTAGCCTAGTATAACAAGTGGATTACTTTGCTCTTCACTCGCCTAGTAGCCTAGTATATATCCCAACCAAAAGCCCTCGACTTGTCTGATAATCAATCAATGATGATTCGGAGTGGCAGGGATCAACTGAAATCCACTCCACCTGAAATCTCACAGGACTGTGGGATTAAACCACCCAGTCTCCAGAGGCACACATTCACTCTACAGCTTCAGGATCATAAAGGATTAGAGTACACACACACACACACACACACACACACACACACACACCACACACACACACACACACACACACACACACACACACACACACACACACACACACACACACACACACACACACACACACACACACACACACACACACACACACACACACACACTCTCTCTCACTCTCTCACTCTCACACTCTCACACTCACTCACTCACTCACTCACTCACTCACTCACTCACTCACTCACTCACTCTAAAGGAAGTTACTTTTAATTTTTTTTTTAATTTAACCTTATTTAACCAGGTAGGCAAATTGAGAACACGTTCTCATTTACAATTGCGACCTGGCCAAGATAAAGCAAAGCAGTTCGACACATACAACAACACATAGTTACACATGGAGTAAAACAAACATATAGTCAATAATACAGTGAAAAAAAAATAAGTCTATATACAATGTGAGCAAGTGAGGTGAGATAAGGGAGGTGAAGGCAAACAAATATATGTATAAATAAATAAAATAAATAAATAAAAATATAAAAGGCCATGGAGGTGAAGTGAATACAACACAGCAAGTAAATAAAACTAAAAAAAACCCTGGAATGGTTGGTTGCAGCGGAAGAAAGTGCAAAGTAGAGACAGAAAATAATGGGGTGCAAAGGAGCAAAATAAATTAATAAAATAAATACAGTAGGTAAAGAGGTAGTTGTTTGGGCTAAATTGTAGATGGGTTATGTACAGGTGCAGATAATCTATGAGCTGCTCTGACAGCTGGTGCTTAAAGCTAGTGAGGGAGATAGGTGTTTCCAATTTCAGAGATTTTTGTAGTTCGTTCCAGTCATTGGCAGCAGAGAACTGAAGGAGAGGCGTCCAAAGGAAGAATTGGTTTTGGGGGACTAGGAGAGATATACCTGCTGGAGCGTGCTACAGATAGGTGCTGCTATGTGACCAGCGAGCAGAGATAAGGGGGACTTTACCTAGCAGGGTCTTGTAGATGACCTGGAACCAGTGGGTTTGGCGACGAGTATGAAGCGAGGGCCAGCCAACGAGAGTGTACAGGTCGCAGTGGTGGAGTTATATGGGCTTGGTGACAAAAACGGATGGCACTGTGATAGACTGCATCCAATTTATTGAGTAGGTTTTGGAGGCTATTTTGTAAATGACATCACCGAAGTCGAGGATTGAGTATTCAGTTTTACAAGTAGTTTGCAGCATGAGTAAAGGATGCTTTGTTGCGCGAAAGGAATCATATATTATTGTTATTTATTGAGATGTGGTGAGTCTGGAAAGGAGTACAGTTAACCAGACACCTAGGTATTTGTAGTTGTCCACATATTCTAAGTCAGAACCGTCCAAAGTAGTGATGTTGGACAGGCGGGCAGGGGCAGGCAGCGACTTACCCATGTTGACACAGATACACTACACAAGTGTAAACGCACACATGCATCTCTCGCTGTCTCTCCCATGCACACATGAATGCAATGCAAAAAGTATATTTTAATATATTACCAGTATACTAAAGTATATTTAAATATACTACAAATTCAAATAATATACTTCAAATATGAGATGTTCTTTTCTAGTATATCTTAAGCATACTATAAATATACTATCATCACACTTCACTGCACTTATTAAAAGTGTACTTTAAATATTTTAGTATGCTATAAATATACTATTATAAACTGCCAATACACTTCTTAAAAGTGTACATTAAATTAATTGTTTTTTATTCTTTATGTATACTATAAATATACTATCATCAACCTTCAATATATTTATTAAACGTGTACTTTAAATGCATTGTTTTACATTTTTAAGTATGCCTTGTTCACTATCATTATGCTTAAACACACTCATTAAAAGTGTACTTCAATGTCATACGCTTTAATTGTAATTTACTATATTAATTCAAAATACACTTGGAGTTGTTTTTGTGGTTGAAGCAAATATATTATTTTATGAAACTCTGCTTGTAAATGATCAAGCACACTATAAGTATAATTTCAGTGTCAATAAGGTCTTTTAAAGTACTTTCTGAAATCCACATAAGGGAACATCCACAGCTGAGGAACATGCTTCCTGAGAGTATACTCAAGAAAATATACTTAAAATATACTTTTTTGAAAGAATGCTTAACTTAAATGTGATGAGTCGAAATGTGAGATTTTTGGTTCCAACCATCGTGTCTTTGTGAGACGCAGAGTAAGTGAACGAATGATCTCTGCGTGTGTGGTTCCCACCATGAAGCACGGAAGAGGAGGTGTGATGGTGTGGGGGTGCTTTGCTGGTGACACCGTCTGTGATTTATTTAGAATTCAAGGCACACTTAACCAGCATGGCTACCACAGCATCTGCAGCATATGCCCATTCCATCTGGTTTGCTCTTAATGGGACTATCATTTGTTTTCAACAGGACAATGACCCAATACACCTCCAGGCTGAGTAAAGGATATTTGACCAAGAACCTAAATATAAAAAAATATTTAGATTTGTTTAACACTTTTTTTGGTTACTACATGATTATTGTTATATTTCATTGTTTTGGTGTCTTCACTTTTTCTTACAATGTAGAAAATAGTAAAAAAAAAAAAAAAAAAAAAAACATGGATGAGTAGGTGTGTCCAAATTTATGACTGGTACTGTATTTCACCTAATTTGAACATTCTGTCATAAAGAGCACATGTTCAACTTCATAAAAATGTAATATAACAGGATAAAAAATGTCTACTTAAATTATCAAAAGGATGCAAAACTTTTCATGGAACGACCCAGGGATGTCCTGTCTTAGGTAATGTTCAATAGGGAACACAGCAGCAAAATGTTTCAAAATATTGTACAACAGAATATTTTTTGGGGACATGTTCAGATTGTACCTCAAGCTGTTTTAGTCCGTTGTGCCAAATGAACACAACCCCGGTGTGCTAAAAACACACCTGCTGCACGCTCTGCTTCAGGCTGCTGGCTGCATGTAGCGAAGCACGTCCGGGTGCGATGGCCGGGAAGTACATGCTGTCATAAAGACTATTACCTTAGCTACGTGCCTCAGGGTCCACTTTTATTACACCCATTCCTAGAAAATGCTAAATACACGGTCGCCCTGACAACGCCGGGGTCTCGACGACTAATGCAGAATTTGTCAGGCGAGCGTGGCATTTTGTTTTTATCCAGAGTGCGGTAGGCTAGCGATATTGATGGGGCACAGGGATGAGAGTGGGTGTGATGACAGAGAAAATAGATCCATTTGCTCTGTACCAGGGGTTTTATCATGATAACCATTCGTTTCACCTGACTGGCTTAGATCATCCAGATCAGTGGGCAGGAGCTGCCCCGGAGGCAGCAAGGCCTAAACTAACATTAAAAAGCAATCATCCCACCAGGCAGAATCAGACTGAGCCAGACTGAGCCAAGGTGAACCAGACTTGACCGGGTTGAAAAAGCATTCAATTCCAGATTTCGTATAGTGCTTGTCAAAATTTCATTGTCACAGAAGGCTCAGCCAAAATATCCGTGGTCTAAATAATTTCACCAAGTAAGCAATTATAAGAATATTTTGAAGATAAATGCACAACGCAGAGGACGAGAGGACTAAAAACTAGAGTACTAATGGTCTATAGGGAATTGTAAATAGGAGTTGGGTTTCAGTTCAACATCTGTTTAGGATCTGTGGAATATCACTCCTGAACTCAGAGCGACGTGTGCCACATTTTCATTGGTCTGTACATTGAGTCGGGAGCAGGATACTGGTTATTTGGCCATTGGCCAAGTTGTACTGCAATGACTTCTGATTGGTCAACCCCAGGCTAGGGTGGGGGGTTATAAATGGCATCCTGTTCCTTTGTTCAGGGGAGAAAAGCTGAGGACAGGGTAGACTGAACATCTGAACATATACCTCCCAGCATAACATCTTGATTTGTCCTCTCTGAATAAACCTATTTTTCTCCCCCTGATTTGTTTTGGAGTTTGTGTTAGTGAAGAATAACATAAATTGCTAACACATTGATTTGACAGGAACAGAGGAAAACCATGTAAGGTTTAACCATTCTTTTACCAGACAAGTAAGAGTTGCCAGAAAGAGTTAGACTTATATCTTCAATTGATACAGTAGTAGTTGTCCATTATTACAGTAGCCACTCACTTTGCATTACTGTAGCTTTAGTCTTAAAGAGCCACTCTACGCCACTGTAACTTCAGTGCTATTCTGAATGACTTTTCATTACAGGATCCTTGATTTAGAGCTATATCTACACATGGCTTGTTGACTCCGGAGATTAAATCAGCCTTAGCAGTAAAGCTAATCTGCCATTTATGGATCTATTCCCTGTGTTTTTATAAGTTCCATCAGGTGACAGGTGATTATAGCTTAGCATTGGCACTGCCAGATGGGCACATCACTGATCCACCTCCCTGGGGAAAGGAATGGTGACATCCTGACGTAAGGTACTAGCCACCTACTTCCGCCTCCTCCACCACACCTCACTGCTGAATGTTGCAGTCCCATCCCACACACACACACATGGGGCTATTTAAAACACAGTGCTTATGTCCATCAAACTGTCAAAACAGTTATATATATGTGTATATACACTGCTCAAAAAAATAAAGGGAACACTTAAACAACACAATGTAACTCCAAGTCAATCACACTTCTGTGAAATCAAATTTGTGGCCTGCTGGAGGTCATTTTGCAGGGCTCTGGCAGTGCACCTCCTTGCACAAAGGCGGAGGTAGCCGTCCTGCTGCTGGGTTGTTGCCCTCCTACGGCCTCCTCCACGTCTCCTGATGTACTGGCCTGTCTCCTGRTAGCGCCTCCATGCTCTGGACACTACGCTGACAGACACAGCAAACCTTCTTGCCACAGCTCGCATTGATGTGCCATCCTGGATGARCTGCACTACCTGAGCCACTTGTGTGGGTTGTAGACTCCGTCTCATGCTACCACTAGAGTGAGAGCACCGCCAGCATTCAAAAGTGACCAAAACATCAGCCAGGAAGCATAGGAACTGAGAAGTKGTCTGTGGTCACCACCTGCAGAATCACTCCTTTTTTGGGGGTGTCTTGCTAATTGCCTATAATTTCCACCTTTTGTCTATTCCATTTGTACAACAGCATGTGAAATTTATTGTCAATCAGTGTTGCTTCCTAAGTGGACAGTTTGATTTCATAGAAGTGTGATTGACTTGGAGTTACATTGTGTTGTGTTCCCTTTATTTTTTTGAGCAGTGTATATGTATATATATATAAAACTATTTAGCAGTCTTATGGCTTGTGGGTAGAAGCTCTTCAGGATCCTTTTGGCTCCAGACTTGGTGCATCGGTAACACTTGCCCTGCGGTAGCAGAGAGAACAGTCTATGACTTGGGTGGCTGGAGTCTTTGACAATTGTTAGGGCCTTCCTTTGACACCGCCTGGTATAAAGGTCCTGGAAGGCATGGAGCTCGGCCCCAGTGATGGACTAGGCTGTGTGCATTTTTCTCTGTAACACCTTGTGGTCGGATGGCAAGCAGTGATGCAGCCCGTCAAGATGCTCTCAATGGTGCAGCTGTAGACGTTTTTGAGGATCTGAGGGCCCATGCCAAATCTTTTCAGCTTCCTGAGCGGGAAGAGGCTATGTCGTGCCTTCTTCATGACTGTGTTGGTGTGTGTGGTCCATAATAATACAGCCCAGTCGATGTGGATGGGCGTGTGCTCGGCCCTCCGTTTCCTGTAGTCCACGATCAGCTCATTTGTCTTGCTGACTTTGAGGGAGAGGTTGTTGTCCTGGCACTACACTGCCGGTCACTTACCTCCTCCCTATAGGCCAGGGATGGACTATAGGGAGGAGTCCATCCCTGGCGGTGACCATCGGATCAATCCCCCCTCCTTCTGGAAGGTTCTCCCATCTCCACAGAGGAACTCTGGAGCTCTGTCAGAGTGACCATCGGGTTCTTGGTCACCTCCTTGGCCAAGCCCCTTCTCCTCCGATTGCTCAGTTTGGCTGGGCGGCCAGCTCTAGGAAGTGTCTTGGTGGTTCCAAACTTCTTCAATTTAAGAATGATGGAGGCTACTGTGTTATTGGGGACTTTCAATGTTTTGTTGTGCAGTTAGTCTACACCTGTTGTTGACAAAACATATGATAAATAAAATTTGATTTGATTTGACACACACACGCGCACATGCACTCGCACACACTTTTCTCATGGTTCTAACAATGTTCTCACATTGTTCTGAGAATTTCAGTACTTCAGCATTATGTTTACTACAGGTTTTCTCATGATTCTATTTAAAGTTCTTAAAATGTTCAGAGAACGTTAAGAAAACCACCATAAAAATGTAGTAACATTCTAAGAATGTTATTTAAAAACTTATCCATTCCGTTCTCAGCCTCAACAAAACTCTCTATCATCTATCTTGTTAAGTGTGTTCAGGTGTTAATTAGTGCTTGTTTCTTCTGAAATGGCGTCTGTTTGACTAGACAAAATAATGTGTGCATACACTGCACATTATGGTATCATGCTGAATATGCTTGACAGGGAGAGATTCTCTGATCTCTGAACCTAAACAGATTTAGTGTCGCCTTTCGCCAGTGAATTGTGTTATGATGATTTAATACAGTATGTGTATACCCAGTAACTAAATTCAAAAAGTGAGGCAAATTGTATTGACTATTCCAAAACGCTTCATATGCAGAAGCACATGCCTCCCAGGCGGTAGTTCGGTTAGACCCTCTTCAGTGATTGAGATTCCACATAACTATGATTGCATGTGGATGTCATGAAATAGGTCAGAAAATAAACATCTAAGCACTTTATAAAGGCACTAGCGGCACTCGGTGCCATTTAATATAAGGAAGGACAATTTTTTTCTTCTAATGAGCATGGCCTTATTTCTATTACAGCATATTGGATGACTGTCATTTATATTCCATTCAACCAGTTCAATGTAACATTGACAGGTTTAGACTACTACATGATACTGTTATTTTCCCTATACCCATCATGAGGTTGCTACAACCTAGCCTAAGAATGAAAGTTTACAATGTAGGTGCACACAGGTCGAGAGGTGACAGACAGTGACACATGGACAGACAGTGACATATTCAATACCACCTTGCACATTCTTGCCTGCATCTAGATGTTCTAGGGTGTAATCATTCCAACAGTTGCAAACAAGGGTTTCTATTGGATAAGTCCAGGTATGTTTATCCCCATTTAGTTCAGCTTGCTTCTGTTTTTAAGAAACATTTTGCAACAGAATCGGAGGAATGAATACACCCCTGATCACAGGTAAACACAGTTCACTTTCTTAGCAGCCACATTGTACTCCTTCTTGCATCTATGCACTCCCCTCCTCTCACCTTTTCCCTTCGCTTGTGGACTTCAATGCACAACACATCAGCTGCAAGTGACCAGGCACAAATAAACTTTCCAAGCCAAACCATATCATAACCGCTACACACAGCCTACATTGTTGTCACCATATTAGCTAAAGTAACTTCATAGTCAACATAGCTAATAGAACTAACGCGTTAGTAAACCCGCTACAATCATGCAGTAACGTTCCAGTGTATAGTTAGTAAGCAGTTAAAAAATAAGTTTAGCAGTTACAACGGCGGGCCCCTGTGGCAATAAATTAGTAAAACCAAAAGCTTACCTTGACTAGTAAGAGTTACAGTGTTGTGTTGGATAGTCATAGCCAGCTAGCTAAAATAGCATCAATCTGTTTGAACCCGGTGTTTGAGTAAGCTAAACTAGCTAGCAACATTTGCGAAATATAGCTCTCTCTCTTGCTTCTCCTTCATTTTTTAAGAAATTAATTTGTTCAAAACTGTTCAACTATTGTCTTTCTCTCTCTTTGAGTCAACTATTCACCACATTGTATGCACTGCAGTGCTAGCTGGCTGTAGCTTTCAATACTAGATTCATTCTCGCCAGCTGTTCTCCGGCTACACCATAGTGCTACCCTACAGAGTGCTGTTGAGGCTACTGTAGACCTCCATTGCAAAACAGTGTGTTTTAATCAATTATTAACTAATGAACTTATCCTCTGTAGCAGAGGTAACTCTGGGTCTTCCCTTCCTGTGCCGGTCCTCATGAGAGCCAGTTTCATCATAGCGCTTTATTCTTTTGTAACTGCACTTGAAGAAACTTTCAAAGTTCTTGACATTTACCAGATTGACTGACCTTCATGTCTTAAAGTAATGATGGACTGTCATTTCTCTTTGCTTATTTGAGATGTTCTTGCCATAATATGGACTTGGTATTTTAGCAAATAGGGCTATCTTCTATATACCACCCTTACCTTGTCACAACACAATTGATTGGCTCAAACTCAAATTAAGAAGTAAATAAATTCCACAAATGAACTTTTAACAAGGCACACCTGTTAATTGAAATGCATTCCAGGTGACTACCTCATGAAATTGGTTGAGAGAATGCCAAGAGTGTGCAAAGCTGTCATCAATGCAAAGGGTGGCTACTTTGAATAATTTAAAATATTAAATATATTTTGATTTGTTTAACACTTTTTGGGTTACTACATGATTCCATATACGTTATTTCATAGTTTTAGTGTCTTCACTATTATTCTACAATGTAGAAAATAGTAAATTAAGGTAAAACCCATGAATGAGTAGTTGTGTCTAAACTTTTGATTGATACTTTACATCGCATACATAATAATGTAATTTATTCCATATTGGAGACTCAATTAAAAGGACCGTTTCAAATATGTCACTGGGAAAAATGGGTCCATGTCAGGATATGTTTACATGGCAGGTTTTTGATATTCTACAGAACACATACCATTTCGAATGCATATTTTGAGTTTTGTGGATATGCACCATATCCTGACAAATTCTGAATCCAGATGTGTCTTTTAGACATTCATTATATTGGAATTACTCTGAAAATCATACATGGACATTTCCAATGGCCAGATAAGGACTCATTCAATATCCTGAGATATGTGACATCCTATCGCAAAATCTTTTGATATCAAAATGGGGTCACGGCAAAGAAAGTTTGGGAACCCCTACAGTAAAGGTTGATTCAGTCCAAACATCAACAGGAGTCGTGTTATCAAAGATCACTGAGCCTTGTTGTGAGGAATGAGGCCTGCCAACAATCACTATAGCCATTCTTTGTTGAGTTCCTTGATAGACATTTACTATGGGAGATGGCTACTGGCAAGGAATGACAAGTCTAACAATCATTCATTTCAGGGACAGAGAGGGAAAGTGGTGATCTCTGGAGGTAGAGTAGGGGATAAAATGAGATGGGGAACATGTCATGATGACTTCAAATATACTTTTCCTCGCTTGTTTGAAGTGGATGCTGTCTCAGGCTTATGTGCAACGTTTTTATTCTTACCGACGTTTAGAGGAGGAAAAATGGTAATGGCCTGTTGCCATGGTGACCAGGTTCTCATTAAACACTTGCCAGAAGATACCGACCCTACTGTTACGCTTGTTTACACTGAGCTGCACTGGGGTCGGAATGCATTACAATAAGACAACGTACCTCAATGCAGGGTTGGAATATGCCACTATACTCCAAATTTGACCTCTATCCTCACTGCTCCATCGAGAAGATTGAAATACTGCTTGTTTTCCCAGAAAACTGCCCCTTTTGTCCTCATGCTAGCAACAGTACCTACAGCAAGCCATTTTGGAATGGCACGTGGTGTTGAACAACAAAGGAGCTAATTGGCTGATACTGCCATTCCAAAATGGTTGCTAGCTAGCACGAGGACAAAATGGGCAGTTTTCCAGGAAAACAAGCATTATTTCAATCTTCTCGATAGAGCAGTGGTAAATGGTTAAATGGTAAAATTTGGTAAATGGTACATTTTGGAGCATATTGCATATCCCATTTTTCCCGACCCATATCTGGCACCGGCTCCACAGTTTCTTAATGTTCCAACCCTAGTGCAGCCCAGTGTAAACAAGTGTAACTTTAGGGTCAATATCTTCTGGCAAATTTAACACACCACTGGCAATAACCATTATCTGTATGTTTTTGAGTAAGTATGTTTGTCTTTGAGTTTATTTGTGTTCATGTTATTGAATGCATGCGTGAGAAAGTCAGAGAGAGATTGTGGGAGATTAAGGACAGTTTAGATTGATGGTTGTTCTGCATGCTTGTGATGATTATATGAAGGGCAGGGGAATCCCACTCTCTCTTTTCTATGCTAAGGCAGCAGTGGAAACATAAGTGGGAAGATGGTGTGGATGCAGGAATTGAACGCAGGTCTTCGGGGTTGTAATATATGCGCTTGGAGCCAGTCCTGTTGCCACTCAACCACAGGCTCTTGCTGATTTTTATGGCTTTGTGATAGTAGGATGTGTGATAGGAACTCTGTCCTGGGGGCTAATCGCACCCTCTCCAGATGGAGAAAGCCCAGCCCAGCATAGGTCTTCCTGCCTCAGGGTGAGAGATGCGGGTTCTGGGATGTGGGGGAAGGGGGGCATGGAGGGTTGAAAGAGAGGGGTGATGCTGGTGCATTAAGCTATGTCACACAGCACCTCCAGGAATAGAGCAGCTCAGAGAGGAGTGCAGAGACAGTCTGTCCCCTAACTGTTTGGTTCACAGAGAAGAAGATGCAGATTTTTAATGAGTGTAATTAGGTGTTTGAGGGATGTATTAGCGCAATCTCTTCCTAGTGAGTGACAGGTGGAAATTGTTTTCATATTCATGCCTGTCACTTTGCAAATAGGACTTGTCAGGTTGGGTCTAACTGCGCAGGCATGTTCCAGAGCAGAGATACAGTACAAGACGATAACACACAAACACACACAGTGGCGGTTCTAGCTTGTATGGCTCCCTGGGCGAATCCCCCCTTCAAGCCCCTCCCCCTCAAAAGAAAGCACCATTCTGCACTAACTGTAATTTTTATTCAGACATTTGGAACAACACAAATAAATAATCACATTTAAAACTATATAAATATAAAAATATATACAAAAATAAGTAACAAATATGTGTTGTTTTGGCACTCTAGCATCAATACATTACCCATCCCACAACTCTGTCAACCAAGAGTTAAGACTAAACCATTTCACCTTGGTGGTGTGCAGATGTGTTTTATATTATTCTTAACTATTTCACACAAACCAGAAAAAAATGCAACAATATGTGTGAAACTATATATTCACAGTATTATGAATGAATTGTGGTTTATTTGGTAGCATTTCGTAGTGTGTCTGATTTAACTAATTTCATTAGTACTGTACAAAGTTAGAGGTGCGCTATTTGATAGATTCCCCTGCTCTCCCTACCTCGGGCTTCCAGTGGGGAGACCTGAGGTCAACCCACCCCTGCCCCCCTCCCCATCTCGTACTTCTGAGTGGAGACCTTCCCAGGCAGTAGCCTGCCTAGCTCACAAACTAGAATCAGGGCTCCCACTCCGACAAGGTTAATTGACCCACAGTCTCACATGGTGACATGATATCATTGACGTGACGTGCAAATGAGCGATAGAAAACCGATCACGCAAATGTCACCGTTCCGATTTTTATATTGTGCGGGCGCCCACAAGACGAGTAATGAACAGCAAAATCACTAGCCTATGTCAATCTAATATAGTAGAAACGCTTAGGCTACCTTTTCTATTATCAGCTTGTCGACAAAGACAGCCTATTCCAAACAGACTCTGGGACAGTTGTGGAACGATAGATCCCAAATTCATACAACCAGTAGAACTAGGCTACATAAAAAAAGGTTAAATAGCAATGAGTCTGACGCAACAGATCAGAACGCTTAAAATGTTGATAAACTATTACTTATTCACATTATAAGCACAGCAATGTGCACATGGCAGTAGGCTACGCGCAAATGTTCGTTCCATAATCAAATTAAACGGGAAAACGCCATTGTCAAAAAGGCACTGCACATGGGAGCGGTATCATGTGACAGAGATGAAAATATCCATTAGAAATTTAGAAAGAGAGGAGATCTAATAGGCTACTTTGAAGCAAGGTAAGCCATGCCTCATAATATGTATTAAAACATTCAAGTTTAAAACAATTAAGTATGTTTTCAGAATGCATACTGCCTCCAGCTCATTGCAAAGTGGTGTGTGACGGGCTGATGTGTAGCCTGCCTTACATTGCTGTTTGATGTCGCGTTCAAAACAACTGGGATCTCGAAATTCTTAGACTTCAGACTTCAGTGCGTTCATGACAACTGGGAAAAAACGAGCTCCGACGGTGAAAACTTGGTTTGGTTTCAACCAACTCAGAATTCCAACTCGTGAACACAGGCTTCTTCCTAGAGGTCCAATTTTTCGACGTGAAGATAACTGAAGTCGTATTTGTCAGTTCCCAGTTGTCTTCCTAGTTGTCTTGAAAGCACCACAATATGCATCAGCAGCAGCTCTTGTGCTGTCTGTCAGATTTGCCACTGTTTGTGTGAGATAAACAAGACTACATAAAGAATATACTGTAGACATGAGTCAATTAAATTTCACAAAATTATGCAAATTATGCAAATAGACTGATAAGCATGACCAGTTAATTGTATTTCCATTGACTGGTATTTCCATCAATGAATAGGCTAACATTTTCCAATGGGATTTTAAAAATCTGTTCCCAGACAATTGGCCAGTGCCAATTTAATTTATCTGCTTTTCTATTTTGTGATGGACAATAGCCAGCTATTACGGGCTAATTGAAAACCTGCTCAAAAAAAACCTTTTCCCACCTTTGCAAAAAAAATCTGTCGCGGACATCACACAATATAAAACCAATTTTAGGATTTGCCATTGCATTCAGATATTTTGTATAGATTTGCTATCAAATGTCTGATCTTGTACAAAGACCAATTTCCATCCCTACCTTTTTCACCTTAGAGGGACAGTAAAAGAGTGATACATGTGATTGGCATTCATTGTGATGTTTGCACTCGCACTGCTCAATACTAAAACACTTCAGTCATTCACTGTAAATTGCCTCACCGATATCCTCCCTAAGCCATACTCAAGGTTCCTTTAGGGAAAATAATCAGTCTGAGATGGTAAAATCCGGTCTGTCCGGTCTTGTTCGCTCTGTCTTTTTAATGTCTTCTGAGTGCAGTGGTAATTGGATTATCGATGGGCTTCGCCCTTCTTACTTACATGAAGCAGAAAACAGAATACAACATATTGCACTCCATAGTAGTGGACTAATGGTATGTTGGACTGAGGCCCTCTGGTGGCAAACGTGTGCCCTCCAATTGGATTTAGACAAGCATGTGGGAATGTGTTGCTGACACAACCCACTTATCCCATGGGAAACCTTCTGACAGCAACATCTTCCTCCGGAAGTCAATTTGTTCTCTGGAGCTCAGGGATGAGGATTGTGAAGTGATCACTGAAAAACATCTTAAAACATAATTATTATGAAGTAGTGAGGCTGGAGCTTGAACTAGTGATCTGCATTAGAGGGTTGCCATCTAGTGCTTGTACAGGGGCAGTGCAGGACAGTGACTCCAGTCTGCTGTGTGTGAGGTGAACGCCAACAGGACTGCCGAGCCAAGAGCTGGAAAAGCAACAGGATCACAATCAGGAATGATGGAATGAAGGAGCGATCAAGGGGAGGGAGAAGAGGAAAGGGAGGATGACAGAGAGTGTCTGACACCTCTCTGTTGGTGGTTCCATTGCCATGCAACACACACACACACACAAACACACACACCCGAAAACACAAATGAGGTGCATTCAGTTCACTTGAACATTTGCTACATTGCGGCACGGTTTGTACTGAACGACACGTTTCCCCAAAACGTTCTTGTACATTCTTGAACAGACTTTGAGGTTCGTTTGGTCGGTGTGACGAGGTGTGGCTTGAAGCAATGAGTGACGTATTTAAAGGCCAGTGGCCATGCTGACAGTGTTCCCCAACCCACAACCCAACCCCTTCCTGCTTTTCAACTGGTTGTTCACTACAGCACTGAACGCAGCTATGGACACACACAGACATGGACACTGTGTTTATAACACTGTGCAGTTGGATCATAGAAGTCTGTCATTCAATATCCAAACTAGATTTGATTTGACATCTGAGAGATTGGCTGAGGTGACTTACTCTGGCTGATACCAAACTCAAAGTCCTCCTGACTTCAGAGTCTGGAAAGGCTGTTTTGATGTTGTCAGCACGATGTGTTGATAATGAGGGGGCTGTAATTTTACTGATTGGTTCTCCTCCGTGTCTTTGTCACTCAAACACCCACAGGCACAGCCACACACAGCCCTTGAACGCAGCTCCCTTCCATTACAACTGTTGAATTTTCAAATCCAAACAACGAGAGGTCTCAACCTGACAGGAAAATAAACCTTTGCGTGAACCAGTCAATGTGTCCACTCAATTTCTGAGCAAATATTGCAATAAAAACAGCCTCTTTTCCAGACCAGTGAGTCACAGCTCTTCCTCACTGTGTTGTCACTTTGGTCACGTCAGCCAGGTTAGAGATGACTGGGGTTAGAGTATGTCAGAGTTGGCCTCAAAGGACAATTCCACCACTTTATAACCAGCTATTGTGCTGTTAGTATACATGCAATACTGTAAGATTTGATACACATTTTGATGTTTTATCGTTTTTGTTAGACATACCGCACGATTCATCGGTTTTGTCATTTTTAAGCTTCTGCCTTGCCCTCAACTACAGTATACTACAATCCCCCGGGTGCATTTCACCTCCCAGGATCCAATGCTCCACCCTGTCAGCAGTTAGCTTAGATGGCTAACAAGCCCAGACGAAGCTTGTATCACAACCCAAAAGTAATGTAAAATACACTCATAACTTATAATTATATTATGATGCTTGCATGAATATCATGCTGAATATATGTTCATGTCATTGTCACCAATCAACTGTAATACACAAAAAATATATAATTTAGATGCTAACAAATGCTAACCATAAATTACTGTATCTGATGGTTAGCTAGCATGCCAACTGCTACATTCGAAATAGTAACAGTCAAGTTCAACAATAACAGTCAAGTTCAAGCTTAGCAAATGTCTTATACAACAGTCCAAACAACATTTATGCCTGTTGGAGCACAACATTTATTATGAAACTTACAGTCAAATCGCTACAGAATCCTAGTCTCATGATTGAAGCCTGTATCTTTGGTGCTAACATTAACTGAAATAAAGAGTTTTCAACAATAACAGCCAAATACAGCCTTAGAGACTGTCCAAACAACCATTCAAGCAACCATTCAACAACACCTATTGGAACTAATAAAATGTATGAAGTTTACAGGTAATTCACTTTGAAAATATAGCCTATTTGGAAAGGGTGTAATGGCCGCCAGAGCTGCAACTTCATTGGTGATGGTTGGAGTGGTTTTCCAAATGGAATCATGGGGGTTTGAGTAAGCTGACTATAAATATAATTCTATAGGTTTTTGAGTCTATTACAAATATTTACAGGTGTTATTAGACCAAGACAACCAGAGCAACATATAGCAGTGAGTTCCAATATGACCAGAAAACTACCGAAGGGTTATATACAGTAGATCGCTGAAAATTACTGTCCATACTTTATTTTTATTTGTCATCTCAGGGACGCTCCTTGAAAACGTTACAGAGAAGCAATTTTCTCGATTGTGCTCATCAATTAACAGTCAATAGACATGAAATCACAAAATTACACTAAACTGTGTAGGACATCACTAAATACTTCATAATAACAACCCAAAATGTTAAAAGTGGCAGAGTTGCCCTTTAACCTTTTCTCTTGTTAGAATGAATGGTGAATTCAGTTCAGTCATTGTCTTTGTTCTGTTTTGTTTTTTTTAAACGTGCATGGCCCCGTGAACTTGTGGGTCTGAGGGCACACAGTACTGTGTGTGTGGTGTGTTATTGTACTGGTGTAACTGGGGAGTGTTACTGTGTGTGTGTGGTGTGTGTTTGTACTGGTGTAACCCACGAGTGAAACTAAGCCGGTACAGAGTACCAGTATAATAAATAGTGGCGGTACGCCATACAGGCAAAAGATTAGCCTATCACAATAATAGCACCCCCTGGTTTGCGCACCTTTTGAAGTTCAGATGGGAACAGTAATAGTTGGAATAGTAACTGAAGTCTGGACACTGACTGTAGGCCTCACATGTAGCCTATTATAATATTTACTCCTGCAGAATTAAGTGTTTCTTGCAGTAAAACGATAGGCTAAATGATTTTTTTTAAGGGGTTAGATCAGCTTAGATCAGCTATGAAATTAGCAGATATAATTGAAGTCTATCAAATATAGACATCAATAAAGTTTATTTCCTAATTGTATTGGACTCCAAGTGTATCTGCCAATCAACCAATCACTCCAATCTTATACTGAACAACAAATATAAACGCAATATGCAAGAATTTCAAAGATTTTACTGAGTTAGTTAATTTAAGAAAATCAGTCATTTGAAATACATTTATTAGTCCTTAATCTATGGATTTCACTTGACTGGGAATACAGATATGCAAAAAAAGGTAGGGGTGTGGATCAGAAAACCAGTCAATATCTGGTGTGACCACCATTTGCCTCATGCAGCGTGACACATCTCTTTCGCTTAGAGTTGATCAGGCTATTGATTGTGGCCTGTAGAATGTTGTCCCACTTCTGTTCAATGGCTGTGCGAAGTTGCTGGATATTGGCAGGAACTCGATCCAGAGCATCCCAAATATGCTCAATGGGTGACATGTCTTGTGAGTATTGCAGGTCATGGAAGAACTGGGACATTTTTACCATCCAGGAATTGTGTACAGATCCTTGCGAATATGGCTGTGCAGTATCACGCTGAAACATGAGGTGATGGCAGAGGATGAATGGCACGATAATGTGCTTCAGGATCTCGTCACGATATCTCTGTGCATTCAAATTGCCATCGATAAAATGCAATTGTGTTCGTTGTCCGTAACTTGTGCCTGCCCATACCATAACCCCACCTCCACGATGGGGCACTCTGTCACAACGGTGACATCAGCAAACCGCTCGCCGACATAACGCCATACACCTGGTCTGCGGTTGTGAGGCCGGTTGGACGTCCTGCCGAATTCTCTAAAACGACATTTACCGCCTCGGCTTATGGTAGAGAAATGAACATTCAATTCTCCGGAAAGCGCTCTGGTCGACATTCCTACAGTCAACATGCCATTGTGTTGTGTGAAAAAACTGCATAGTCTAGAGTGGCCTTTTATTGTCCCCAGCACAAGGTGCACCTGTGTAATGATCATTCTGTTTAATCAGTTTCTTGATATGCCACACTTGTCAGGTGGATGGATTATCTTGGCAAAGGAGAAATGCTTACTATCAGGGATGTAAACACATTTGTGCACAAATTTTAGTGGAACATTTCTGGGATATTTTATTTCAGCTCATGAAACATGTTACGTTCATTATAATTCCAACCCTCAGATTTCCCCAGACAAACCCATCTTTCCCAGTCCACTACTATTTCCTTTTTCAATACTCGTCTTACGAGGTTCTGAACCTCTCTATTTGTACCATTTCTACCTTGATTGCCCTAAAAAAAATGTATTGTTTATCTAAGAGTATAATCATATTTCCCATTGATTGATTGTGGTTTTTCAGGTCTCCTAACAGTACTGTTTGTAGGTCCATCTGAACACAGAAATTATGACTTAACCAGTTTTGGACCTGACACCAAAAGTGAGCCACTGAAGGACAGAACCAAAAGAGATGATCTATTGGTTGTGTTTCCTAGTGGCAGAGTCTGCAACAGGGATGACTGTTCAATGCCCCATATATTGAGCCTTCTTTTTGTGGCGAGAATTTTATATAATAGTTTTAATTGAAAACAACGGATTGATGTGTCAATTGTTGTTTTGTATATCAGTTCATAAATCCGATGCCATGGTATTGGGACATAAAAAATCTGTTCCCAACTATCTTGAATGTTATGTGGCATAGTTGTCAAGGACACACCAAGAAACACTCACATCAAACCACACCCCCAAGCCAACTCACGTTTGGCTTCTGTCATGGCGCCAGCGTTTCTTGAGGAGCAAGCCAAAAAACAAGCCCTAATCAGCGGTTGCAGTTCCCCTTTAATATTTAAGTTTTAACCCTCCAAACTCATGTTCGTTATATAAGTATGCCCATTGAACTTCATCTGGTTTGCCATTCCAAATAAAATAAAAATTCTTGCATGATTTGAAAATTATTCTTCTGGAGTCAGTAGAACCATGAATAAATATGTAAACTAGATAGACCAAATGATACTTTTGTCTCTGGAATGGGAATGGAGAAGTATGATTTGTTTCAGCATCTTATTTACTCTAAATGTGCAATTTTTTTCACCGACATAAAAGTTGACAGTATTTCATTTTCAACCACAGAAAATAGGCCTATGCATCCAAGACTTAACCGAAATACAATCTATCAGAAACATATTGGATTGTTTTCACACATTTTAATTTCCTTAAAACTGGTCAAAATGATTTTGTATGGAAAATCCCCAGGTCTCTAAATGTCCTTGCTCCAGGAGAGAAGCAGACAAAATATTGTGATGTCAAATTGTTGATGATGCATTCATTCTATGGATTTATGGCTTTATTCTGGTGAACAAGGCTTTATTTAGTATTCTAAAGCATCAATTAATGACAGAAGAGAAACTTTGTGTAGCCTAACATATAGCCTACCAAATGTCGTAAATTATAATCAGAAAAATATCTAAATGATGCGTAAAAACATATTTTTTTCCACACCCCCTGTCAAAAAAAATTATTGATGTAATTGAATGACTGCTTATTGAATCGGTCTGTACCAGTCTGAACTTGTGAAGTTTGCCACTGAGGAGATCATCACATTAGCATCACATTTTTTTATGAAGGTTTGTATTATTGGCTTATGAGAGTTTTCCCAGCTTGTCCCTGTGGGCAAGGTATTGTTGTGGTTATGGGGTGTAAATCAATAGCATTCACTAGGGAGGGGCTATTAAAGTCTTCTCCCACGTGAAGAGGATGTTGATTAAAGAATGCCTTTGAGCCGTGGTGGAGAAGGTTAGAGAGGAATCAATACCAGAGCAAGGTAAGAGAGTCCTCTAAGTCTTCTCAGAGATAGAAAGAGATAGAGAGAGAGAGGTCTACAGTATGGACATTTTTACTCAGTATTTGCTACAACCTATTTTTAGGAGGATTCAATTTGATTTTAAAAAAGTGCTTGCTTTAGCCATTCTGATGGTTTTACCAACATAGATGATTACTGATATATTCAGTATTGAAATTATACTGATTTGAATGTTCTATTTTTTCCTATATTCTATTAATCTCCATTCCAAATGAAGGGAGGTGTGTCTGTGACACTCACACCTCTCGTTGTATCTTTCTTATACGCCATACCTCTCTCCATCAATGCCCCCTCTCTCTTACTTGCTTTCTATCCTCGCTCTCCTTTCTCTTCTCTAATCTCCTTTTCTCTCTCTCCTTCTATTTCTGCTTGTGCTCAAGCTCTGCTCTCCCTCTTACTCTCTCTTTACCTCATTTTATTTATTTTCTCTCTTTCAATCAGCCTTGTCCTTTCTCTATCTCTTTCACTCTCTCTCTCTCTCTCTTCGTCTTGGAGACGGTGCTGTGCAGCTCCCTGTCACTCTGCTCAGTTTACGTGCTATGCTCTGAGCTGCTGTGCTGTGCTGCGCTCCTCCTCTCCTTTTTGCTTCTCTCGACTCTCCTCTTTCTCCGTCGCCTTCTGTTTTGTTCTTTACTCTGTTCTGCTCTGCTAGTTTGGAACGTATGCACCGGGTCGACTGGGATACTGGGATACTGGGATAGTGGGATACTGCATGTGGAGAGAGGGCTGGATGCTTCAGGTGCTCGGAACTCGGCCGTCGGACCCCGTGGATCTGTGGGGTGGGAGGGGAGGGGAGGGGTGGGGGAGAGAGAGAGAGGGGAGGAAGGGCACCCAGGTGAAGGAAGGGCTGACCTGCCGTGGAACAAGGATGAAGGTGGTGGTCTGGTGTTGTGGGTCATGCTCTGCCGGGATCTGAGTTGTTCTATTTGGCTGGAGACCCCGTTGCTTTGCCCCCCTGGAGGGGCTCTATTCCTGGAAAAGCCGGGAAAAGCCAGGCGGGAGGAGCGGGAACCATGAATCAGCAGCTGGATCCTCCGCGGCCAATCAACTGGACCATCAGGAAATTGTGCGCCGCAGCCTTCCTACCATCCGTACGCCTGCTCAAGGTATGAGTACCAGAGGGGGCTGGGGAGTGGAGGAGGAGGAGAAGTGGAGTAGGAGAGAAGGTTGTGTAGGAGGAGAGGGACGATGAATGTAGGGGGTGTGTAAGTGGGGGAGTTTGAGATTGACATAAGCGGGTGGTTAAGAAAAACCTAAAAGTACATTTACACAGGAATATGCTTCTCCCAGATCTGTTTGTTCTGTCTTACCTACTCCTATTTGGTTATTGGCAAGACAACCCAAACAGACCAGGCTGGGACGAGGCTGACACAGGAGGAGGTTGCGAGGAAGAAAGGTCATTATACTGTGTACAATGACTGTTTGGTGAAGATATCTGAACAGTAAGGTTCAAATAGTGTTATATCCAATCTACAGTGCCCTGTTTTCGGTTTGGCATTTTTGGCTACAGTGTTAGGAGTTAGTAACACAAGCATTTTTCTGCACCCGCTATATCTTCCAAACTGTGTACACGACCAATAAACTTTTATTTGATTTGTTTGATTTGATTAGATGTGTGATTCATTCTTGATGTGCCTTCCTTGAGCTTTTGCTTAGCTGGGTGAAAGTGACCACGCTGTAACAAATGTTCTCTGGTGGTGGGTGCCGTTTATGATTAGGGAGGACGATTATTATTTTAAACAATTATGATCATGGCCTTATTTCTATTACAGCATATTGGAGCTCAATATAATGAAATCACCCACACATACAGTTCACTTTCACAGCATCATCACATCTACTGCTCTCCTCCTCCTGATATTTTCACTTCGCTTGTGGACTTCAGTGCACAACACAACAACTGTCTGGGAACAGGCGAAAAAACATATAACTATAACTAACCAATGATGTACTGTATATAAAGCCGGGATGACTGACATGGGGCGTTGTATTGAAGCCACCTCCCAGCCATCTTGGTACTCATCCTCCATTGGAAAAACAGATTTTGGAAGCTATATAAATGCATTTATTAATGTGTACATTCATTTTTGACACATGCATACTTTTAAATTATATTATGTTAGCTAAAAATAAGTATATGTTTTGAGAATACTAATGTTACTGTCCACACTAAAACAAAAAAGTACTTAAATACATGTAATTTTGTCAGTTAAACATTTAATTGAAATACTGTCGAATTCCATTCATTCCTATGGAGGACTGCTCCTACTGGGGAGTACCAATATGGCTGACCGGTGGCTTCAAAGCCTCTCAATCGCCAAAACATAGCATCAGCAATCCAGGTTTTATAAACATCATTGGAACTAACCCACAATCCAATCCATGTGTATAGCGGTTTAATAGTTACCCGGTGGCAATAATTTAATTAAACTGAACGCTTACCTTGACTTGCTTCAAAGCTGGGACCGAGAGACTGAAAAACAGCTTCTATCTCAAGGCCATCAGACTGTTAAACAGCCATCACTAACATTGAGTGGCTGCTGCCAACATACTGACTCATCTCTAGCCACTTTAATAATTAGAAATTGTATGTAATAAATGTATCACTAGCCACTTTAAGCAATGCCACTTTATATAATGTTTACATACCCTACATTACTCATCTCATATGTATATACTGTACTCTATACCATCTACTGCATCTTGCCTATGCCGTTTGGCCATCGCTCATCCATATATTTTTATGTACATATTCTTATTCATTCCTTTACACTTGTGTGTATAAGGTAGTTGTTGTGAAATTGTTAGATTACTTGTTAGATATTACTGCATGGTCGGAACAAGAAGCACAAGCATTTCGCTACACTCGCATTAACATCTGATAACCATGTGCATGTGACAAATAAAATTTGATTTGATTTTGATTTGACTTGGAAGAGTTGAAGTATTGGATTGCCTTAACCAGCTAGCTAACATAAATAGTATGCTTCTCTGTTTGAGTCAGGTTGTTGAGTAGGCTAAATTAGCTGCATTAGCTAGCTAAGTAAGTGAAAGTGAAGTTCTCACTCTGCTGCTTCTCCTTAATTTTTTTTTTAGAAATTAATTTGTTCAAAACTGCTCAACTATTGTCTTTCTCTGTTTGAGTCAACTACTCACCACATATAATGCACTGCAGTGCTAGCTGGCTCTAACTTATGCTTTTAGTACTAGATCCATTCTCTGATCCTTTGATTGGATGGACAACATGTCAGTTCATGCTGCAAGAGCTCTGATAGGTTGGAGGACATTCTCCGGAAGTTGTCATAATTACTGTGTAAGTCTATGGAAGGGGTTGAGAATCATGAGCCTTCTAGGTTTTGTATTGAAGTCAATGTACACCGAGGAGGACGGAAGCTAGCTGTCCTCCGGCTACACCATGGTGCTACCCTACAGAGTGCTGTTGAGGCTACTGTAAACCTTCATTGCAAAACAATGTGTTTTTAATGTTTCACTATTTTTATAGTGAATGTCTCTCCTCTTCCTCCTCCTCTGAGGAGCCTCCACTGGTTTGGTTGTGTGCCTGTGTTCACTGTATTTGCACATTGTATGAGAGGGAGTGTTAAATGTGATTAACATATGAGGCCATTTATTGGCTGTCACAAGATATTTATAGACCTGGTAATAAACTGTCATTATTCATTGCCTGGTGTGAACATGTTAAAGGCTGTTTATAACCATGCGTTTTGATACACATTATTATAGAGCTCTTGTCTGTGTTCTCCCCAGTCTTCTTTTGATCTCTCAGCATCAAAGTCTCATAGCAAGTGCATAGCAAGTGCAACTGTATCTCTATGATGTTAAACCAGGCCTGTTGAATGTGTGTGTGGACGTGTTTGTATTTGCATGTGTATAGCTCAGTCAAATGAATTCTATTGTAATCACTGATGGGGTCTGTGTGCATGAGTGTATAAGGCATTAACAGAGAGATGGGAAATGTGTGTGTATTGATGTGAGTGGCTTTCTAATCACTGATGGGTCTAGATACTGTGTCTGGGCCATCTCAGGAGATGTCAGAATAGCAGTGTAAGTTCAGCCTAATAGACCTATCGTTATCATGTGTGCACATTTCTGCACCTCAAGCCCTTTCCCAGTCTCCCGTGAATTTGACCTAATTACCTGGCTACCGTGTAAAGCATTGTCTAGTGTGTGTGTGTTTGCGTTTGTGTGGCTGTTATGTAAAAGGTACAATCACTGAAAACACACCCATATTCGCATTTGCTCGACATACTGAAATAAATACATCTTACCATATTGCTCCACTCCTTTTTACGAGACAAACATAACATTTGGTGTATCATTGTACTGCATGAAATACCTAATTCTGCAGGAGTTAATGTTATATTAGGTTACATTTGAGATGTTACAGGCCTGTCAGTGTTTATATTTCAGTTAGTACTCCATTTAACCCACCTCAAGTTCAAAGGTATGGTTTTAGCCCTCTCATTTCAGTTCTCCCATTTGATGGCAAAGTAAACATGTTATAATGTGACGTATTAGTGTCTCACAATATCAGAATCTTTTACAATAAACAAGTCATTCACAATAATATTCAAAGTAGGCATAGTAAGAGAGACATTAGTCTTTCACAGTGTCAAATATTTAGGCATAGTCATAAACTCAAAGTTTATACTGCACAATTAAATAATAGCCATACATACAGTAATGGCAGTGTAGTACAATACATGGAATACTTGTACAGTTGTGCAATAAGAGGCAACAGAGTCATCTTGTGACAAGAACATGGAGAGAGTAGATACTTTATTGTCAATCGTTTAGAACGGAAATGTGTCTTCTGCTTTTCCCAACATCATGCAGTGCAGCAACACCTGGTGGAGAGCAATTATGAGGGTGTTAAGTGCCTTGCTCAAGGACACAATGTCAGGAGATGGTACATGGGAGCCTTCCAGCTGCCATACATTGTTACATCCTGGGCATGAGCCATTGTAGTCATGGCACCGCACTCATTCATTGCTCCTGTAGTAGCTTAGGTTAGCGGTGTTTCCTGATCCTGGTCCTGGGGACCCAAAGGGGTGCACATTTTTGGTTTTGCCTTAGCACTACACATCTGATTCAAATCAAAGCTTGATACGTTGATCATTTGAATCAACTGTGTAGTGTTCGGACAAAAATAAGAATGTGCACCCCTTTAGTTTCCCACGACCAGGATTGAGAAACAGAGGCTGGAGAGGCAGACCAGCAGCTGGAAGGTTGTTAAGCCCCGGGCCGGGCAACACAAACATGGGAATGCAACTGAACTGGCAGCTGCAGGGCTGTTGGTCATTGATCCCATGTACCATCTCCTGCCTTTGTACCCTTGAGCAAGGCACCTAACCCCCCACAATTGCTCTCCATCAGGGGGCTCTGCACTGCTACTCAACCTGTGTCAACGTGTGTGTGTTTGTTGGTGTTGGGAAAGGGAGAATACACATTTTCCATTCTAAAGTTGTATTAAATTCCTCTTTGGAGTCACCCATGTCTTTATCCAGCAATATTGTCCATCTAGAGAGGGATAGACAGCTCTGACAACACAAACTGGCTCCCCATGTAGTCTACTCCATCGAGCAATATTGACTGAAAAAAGGACAACACATTAGACTCCTCTCCACAGGCATTTGTTGAAGTATATTAGCACAATATTGATTGGAGACATTTCACTTTGATTATAACCCACCCCAATGGGCATACGACGTGATAAAGACATATTTTACTGGTTGAAATCTGGTCAGGATGTCTTATAACCAGGTCACAACCAGATTTAGTCGTCTTTTCCTGACGTCTTTTTGATTTCATGAAAAATATCTTATTTTGGTTGATATCTGTTTTTTGGTTGAAATCTGATTGAACTACTGACCAGTTATCTAAATGCTACTAAATTAATAGACTCCAATCTATATAAACATGTGCTTAGTGTTTGTGGGCCATGCACCCATTGCATATAAGACACTAGAACCATTACCATTATACACATTTGAGTAATGTTCTTTTTTAGCAGGGACTTTGGGGAGACTTGGGGGACTCAGCATGGACTCGGACTCTGGGGGCTTCATGTGGGCTGTGCTTTTCAGAGACAGGCAGAATCATATTTCTCTGGGCTCTGGCTAATGGTACTCGGGCATAATCAACTTCAACCTATCCGGCCCGATAATGTTTTTTCAGGAGTAGGGCCATTTGAGGTTTTTATGTTCGCAGGCATTCCCATGATAGTACGAACTGGCGCGGCAGGTTCCAGAATCTGCAGCGTAGCGCTCCGGGGGAGGTAAGCGGGGTTCTCGGGACACTGGGGTAGGCTGGGAAGAAAAGCTGCTGGTGGCGGGGTTGCTGAGAGTCTGGGGGATTACTGGTGTAGCCCGTTGCCTAGTAGGGAATCTGCAGAATTTCTCCAGCAATGTATCAAATGCCTGGTCATGGCGTTCTGACATGGTATGGAGTCCCTCCATAAGGCATTGCAGTAACTCCTCGTCTCTTCCAATGGTGGCTCCTTGCTGGGAGTCTTGAGAAAAGGAAGACTTGAGAAAAAGGAAGACGGGAAAGCACGCTGGTAAGACCTGACAAGACAAGACGAACTGGCAACAGACAAACAGAGAACACAGGTATAAATGCACCGGGGATAATGGGGAAGATGGGCGACACCTGTAGGGGTGCTTGCTCAGTGCATTGCTTGGGCATTCCATATAGCACATGAGACAACTACACCACCACACAACAATACCACCACTTGGAAAGAACAAAAGCCTCTCAATTGAAAAGTTTTGACTGAAGTTTTCTTAATTAGGGAAGAGTGAAATATAACAAAACCGTTTGAAATAGAAACACCAAATTTTTTGCCGGGTTTTTAAAATAATGTTAATTAATTATGAAATTCTAAAAAAGGTGACCGACCGCCTCGATTCGGTCTCATGTAGCAAAATTTGAAATTGTGTTTTTTACATTGGATAAAAGTAGAGACTGAGAGCTATATGGTATATCATACACTGTAGTTGAGGAACAATGGGAAAGTAATTCTGCTTTGAAAGTTGATAAACCTGTAACCCCACTTTTGAGAAAATGTCCCTTGAATGTTCTGCTACAACTGCTGGAGAGCTATGCTTTGTCTACACCCATTCAGCATCGTTCACACCCTCTTAAGCCTTTGCCCCATCCATCTCTTTAAGGAATCATATGTGAGGACATGTGGTAAACACGAGCTATAAGAAAATCTAAGTTATTTGTCACATGCACAGGATATAGAAGGTGTAAACGGTACAGTGAAGTGGTTACTTGCATAGTAACAATATCAAAAACAGAAAGTGTCCAGATCAAATTATTTAATCAATATCTTATCATTATTAGATGACCCTGACACACTTGTCTAAATTGATGGGTCACGTGAAGGAAATGCTATAACACCCCACATCTAGCTAAGTGGATGGGTAAATATTGTCCAGACATGAAATACAGTATCAAATCAAATCAAATTGAATTTGTCACATGCGCCAAATACAACAGGTGTAGTAGACCTTACAGTGAAATGCTTACTTACAAGCCCTTAGCCAGCAATGCAGTTTTAAGAAAATACCCCCCAAAAAGTAAGAGATAAGAATAACAAATAATTAAAGAGCAGCAGTAAATAACAATAGCGGGGCTATATACAGGGGGTACTGGTACAGAATCAATGTGCAAGGGCACAAGTGTCGAGGTAATTGAGGTAATATGTACATGTAGGTAGAGTTATTAAAGTGACTATGCATAGGTATAACAGATAGTAGCAGCAGCGTTCCAGAGGGGGTGGGGGAATGCATAAAGTCTTGGTAGCCATTTGATTAGCTGTTCAGGAGTCTTATGGCTTGGGGGTAGAAGCTATTTAGGAGCCTCTTGGACCTAGACTTTGGCACCGCGGTACCGCTTGCCGTGCGGTAGCAGAGAGAACAGTCTGACTAGTGTGGCTGGAGTCTGACAATTTTTAGGGCCTTCCTCTGACCCCACCTGGTGTAGAGGTATTGGATGGCAGTGCCTTGCAGTCGGAGGCCGAGCAGTTGCCATACCATGCAGTGATGCAACCAGTCAGGATGCTCTCGATGGTGCAGCTGTAAAACATTTTGAGGATCTGAGGACCCATGCGGACCCATGCCAAAACCACTGTTGTGTCATCAGCAAACTTAATGATGGTGTTGGTGTCGTGCCAGGCTGTGCAGTCATGAGTGAACAGGGAGTACAGGAGGGGACTGAGCACGCACCCCTGAGGGGCCCCCGTGTTGAAGATCAGCGTGGCGGATGTGAGTAACGGTGTTACCTACCCTTACCACCTGGGGGCGTCCCGTCAGGAAGTCCAGGATCCATGGTAGGCAACAAAACCTCAACAAGGGGGCCCTCAGGGGCGTGTGCTTAGTCCCCTCCTGTACTCCCTGTTCACTAAAGACTGCGTGGCTGTGCACGACTCCAACACCATCATTAAGTTTGCCGACGACACGACAGTGGTAGTCCTGATCACAGACGACAATGGTAGGTAGGAGGTCAGAGACCTGGCAGTGTGGTGCCATTACAACAGCATCTCCAGCAACCCCAGCAAGACAAAGGTCTGATCGTGGACTACAGAAAACAGAGGCCCTAGCACGCCCCCATTCACATCGACGGGGCTGTAGTGGAGCGGGTCGAGAGCTTCAAGTTCCTTGCTGTCCACATCACTAAGGATCTAAGGATCATCACTAAGGTGTTTATGTATCTTTGGCTTGGTTGATCACTAGCCAGTGGTCCCAGAAGTAATCGCCTCCTATCCTGACTCTCTTATGCACTCTACACAAACACACACACACACAATACACACACAATACAGGCTTCCCTGTATTTCAAAATGAGTTGAGCTGGCTGCTTGATGACAGTAAAAGGTTTTTGGTTAGGTGCACTTAGCATGATGAAATCAGTCAATTATTCTAAGTGCTACCTTCTTCCTGTGTGCTTAGAATGTGTAGTGAGACACTTCCATCTGGGTGTAAGTAGTTGTGAATGTATGCCTCTGCATGTGTGTGTGTGTGTGTGTGTGTGTGTGTCTTCTAAGGTGTGTTTATTCTTAAATATTTAAATGTTGTTGGTATTCTACATGCCTGTTAGTTTGTGCGTTCATTGTGGGGTAATTGATAGATGTCCAATTGACCAAAGGTGAATCAATACATACATTTCTCAATACACTTCTGTTTGATGATGTGTCTATGTTTATGGGGTATTTTACACTCAAGGCTGTTAGAGTAATGAAGATGTAAATTAGGAGAAGTAAGAGAATACGTAAGTACATTTCCACTTGTTCAGACTTTTGGCTTGTGCCAAACGGGTTTGCTCTGGGTTATAAAACACCAAGAGTGAAGCCAAGCTATATTGTGATTCTAGTCCCAGATTACGAGTATAATGTGGTCTAATGAGACGAAGCCACTAACTGCTTTGTAAGGAGTATTACCGTTGTAGAATGTGCCCATATAAAAAAATATATACATTTCAATATATTTAACATCACCTAAAATGTACACTACATGACAAAAGGGACACCTTCTTGTCGAATATATAATTCTAAAATCATGGGTATTAATATGGAGTTGGTCGCCCCTCTGCTACTATAACAGCCTCCACTCTTCTGGGAAGGCCTCCACTAGATGTTGGAACATTGGCGCATTAGTGAGGTCGGGCACTGATGTTGGGCGATGAGGCCTGGCTCGCAGTCGGCGTTCCAATTCATCCCTAAGGTGTTCAATGGGGTTTAGGAGGTCAAGGATTCTGTGCAGGTCAGTCAAGTTCTTCCACACCAACCTCGATAAACCATTTCTGTATGGACTTTGATTTGTGCACGGGGGGCATTGTCATGCTGAAACAGGAAAAGGCCTTCCCCAAACTGTTGCCACAAAGTTGGAAGGACAGAATCATCTAGAATGTCATTGTATACTGTAGCATTAACATTCCCTTTTGCTGGAACTAACGTGCCTAGCCCGAACCGTGAAAAACAGCCTCAGACCATTATTCCTCCTCCACCAGACTTTACAGTTGGCACTATGCATTCGGGCAGATAGCGTTCTCCAAACCCAGATTTGTCCGTCGGACTGCCAGATGGGAAAGCGTGATTCATCACTCCAGGGAACGCTTTTCCACTGCTCCAGAATCCAATGGCGGCGAGCTTTACACCACTCCAGCCAACAGTTGGCATTGCGCATGGTGATCTAAGGCTTGTATGCGGCTGCTCGGCCATGGAAACCAATTTAATGAAGCTCCCAATAAACAGTTATTTTGCTGACGTTGCTTCCAGAGGCCGTTTGGAACTCGATAGTGAGTGTTGCAACTGAGGACAGCACACGGTAGTCCCATTCTGTGAGCTTGTGTGGCCTACCACTTCGCGTCTGAGCCATTGTTGCTCTTAGATGTTTCTGCTTCACTAGAACAACACTTACAGTTGACCGGGGCAGCTCTAGCAGGGCAGAATTTTGATGAACTGACTTGTTGGAAAGGTGGCATCCTATGACGGTGCCACGTTGAAAGTCACTGAGCTCTTCAGTAAGGCCATTCTACTGCCAATGTTTGTCTATGGAGATTGCATGGCTGTGTGCTCGATTTTATACACCTGTCAGCAACGGTGTGGCTGAAATAGCAAAATCCACTAATTTGAAGGGGTGTTCCATACTTTTGTGTCTATATAGTGTATTTCAAATACATGTACATACATGTGCATCTTTGCTAAAATGCATGTAAATGCATGACAATTTTCCCTGAAATGCATGACTATGCATAGTCTACATGGTGGCCAAAGTGGTTCCTAATTTGGCTTCTTAAATTACTCTTTACCTATAGATCAGTACAAATATATTTTAAAAAGCACTAGGCTGTTTTTATAATTTTTTTGATTCAAGTTTTTATTGAGTTGAACAAAAACTATACATCGTACAACACTCCACAATATGTCAAAGGGTAGGTATAGGTCTTGTGCTTCCAATGAGTTAGTGGTGTTATGGTGCGTTTGTAAACCAAATGGGAAGTGGGAATTTTCCAACTGGTAATTACTAGTTAAATCAAACACGAATCTCCTTGTGACAGGGGGAATGGAAGCTTGTTGTGTGCAACAGGGATAGGCAATTGAATGCATGATTCACAAACCAATTTAAATTGTTCTAACATTTCTAGCCTGTCTGTCTATGGGTAAAAGTGTTTCCATGTTATGCTCGACCCGCTAAGTTTTTCACCACAAAACACCTGAAAATGGTTAAAAAGAGCAGAACCACCTCACCTGATTTGACACTATAATTTGATGATTAGATTATATTAAAATAAGAGTTCAGTTCACGTAACAGAGTTGACCTTAAAAAATCTGAAATAACTAGGGCTTTACAATGATGGTGAAAACTTTGAGTATTTTGGGGGGTTAGTGAGCTTTATATAAGTCACAGAGGGTGCACGGAAAGACATGTCAAAATGCAAGTCTTTATTCACAGTTATTGAATTCGACATGTGGTCTATATCAATTACCTCAACTAACTGGTGCCCCTGCACATTGACTCTGTACCAGTACCCCCTGTATATAGCCTAGCTTGTAATTTTTTTTGCTGCTGTTTAATTATTTGATACTTTTATTTTCAATTTTTTACTTAACACTTATTTATTGTTTCTAAACTTCTTAAAGCATTGTTGGTTAAGGGCTTGTAAGTAAGTATTTCACTGTAAGGTGAAAACCTGTTGTATTCGGCGTATGTGACAAATACAATTTGATTGATTTGAATGACGGAATAGCCCGGGTACTCTACGACAGGCTGGCCTGATGGAATCAATGTTAATGATTGAGGGTTCTTTGATAAGCTCAGTATGAAACAGTTAAGACAGGGACAAGTTAATGTCATTATCTGACTAGACTCAAATTAAAAGGCTGGAAACAAAAAGGGAAATGCTGGCTTCGTCTGCTAGATGGCTCCGCTTCTTGATGCAGTTTAACACTGTTGCTCAACTGTGGGGGTAAGAGCTCGACTCCACGTACAGAGCATCATGCATCTATCATTCTAGGTGCCAGAAAGTTTTTTTTCAGTGACGTGACTCTCTCTCTCTCTCTCTCTCTCTGAGATTAAACAAGCAAAACTCGCTAATAACGTCGCCATTGACATTCAGTACCAGTCAAAAGTTTGGACACACCTACTCATGACCCAATACACCTCCAGGCGGTGTAAGAACTATTTGACCAAGAAGGAGAGTGATGACCTGGCCTCCACAATCACCTGACATCAACTCAATTGAGATGGTTTTGGATGAGTTGGACCGCAGAGTGAAGGAAAAGCAGACAATACGTGTTTAGCGTATGTGGGAACTCCTACAATGTAGAAAATAGTAAAAATAAAGAAAAACCCTTGAATGATTAGACTGGTACTGGTACTGTAGGTCTTTGTGACAAATGTCTTTGTACCTGTACATATCTATCACATTCGGTCCATTCTGATTGCTAATGATATGAGAATGTTTCACCATGGCATCTATGGAGATCTTCTATACGGTTTCTGTCCTCACTAGTGTATTCAGGTTAGACCTTTTCAGACATTTTGACATAGACAAGTGTCAAACACTGAATTAGAATTCTAATGATATCTAGGATTCTAACTTTACGGCATCCAGTCTGCCTGAGTCGTGTGCATCTTTTCATAGTGATCCAACGGAAACAGATTTTTTCAGTTGTCATTGCTCAACTCAGACAGTGTTTTGGTCTCTAACGCTTCGGCTCAGAGAGAGTTTTTTCATCAGTTTTTCTCTGAATGAAACTCTTTTTGGGGAAACAATACCCTGGCTTCGTTTGGTCCCAAGCTTGTAGAATACCTGAATCACTTGCTCTGAATAGGAGTTGGGCTTTTGGTTTTTGGTTTGGCTTTTGGTTTTCCATTTTACTCCCTCTTGCTGTTTCTCTGACTCTCTCTAAAATGTGTTTTATCTCTCTTTCTCACCACTCCAGCAAAGCATATTGTCTTTGTAGTGATGGTTTCTCTCAGGTCATTAGCATTAGCATCTCAGGTCATTAGCATAGCATCTTAAATCACTGGAGAGCAGTGTGCTGCTTCCATATATTTCCCAAAGCCAACACACGCTCCCAGCACACAAGAACACACACACACGCGCACACAAACTCTAAAGTCAGTTATCTGCTTCGTTCTGTAGAGAGTATTGTTTTGTTGTTTTTGTGTACACATGTTTAGCGTAGCTCTCTGGAGCCGGGAGATAATAACCCAGTAATATAAGTGGATCAGTCCCTCAAAATGGACTTAATGGTTAAGTGTCTGTCCCCGTTGGAGACATAACAGCATACCCAATACAGCCAGTCTGGATTTTGTTAACGCTCATGTGCACACACGTTTGTTTTACTATCCTTGATTTCCGTTCCAAATAATTTTGACCCTAACCCTAAACTTAACCCTAGAGCTAACCCTAACCCCTATTGTAACCCTAACCCTAACTGTAACCATAAACCTACACCTAACCCCTAAGCCTAAAATAGCGTTTTTCCTTGTGGGGACCAAAGAAATGTTCCCACTGGTCTTAATTTTCCTTGTTTTACTATCCTAATGTGGACTTCTGGTCCCCACAAGGATGGTTAAACCAACCAACCAAACAAACACACACACTCTTACTGCAGAGCTCGGCTGACCTTTGAAACTGTGCTGCAATATTAAGGCGTCCTCCTCCTTAAAAGCTGCTGTTAAATAGGCTTGATACCCGTGTCAGAGCGGCTATCTCAGGGATTAACAGGGAGCGTAGATATTGTTTATTTTCTCTTGCTCTATCTCCTCTCCTGTGTGGGGAAAGGGTGCTTACATTCCCCAGACGAACCAATAGGACAAACCATTTGGTAGTTCTGTCAACGATAATGTTAACAACACATGTTCACATCCCTGTGTATGTTGTGTGTGGGGGGGTTGGTTCTTCTATATTTGTGGGGATAGTAAAACAAGGAAAATTCATTGTCATGTCCCCATGAGGACAAAGGCTATTTTAAAATTAAGGATTAGGTTTAGAATTAGGGTTAGGGTAAAGGGTTAGGAGTTCCTTTTAGGGTTTGGGTTATGGGTTAGGCTTATGGTAAGGGTTAGGGATTAGGGAATACAGAAATTGTACAGGAGATGGCTTGCTAAATTACATTTTTATTACGGATATGCTGCGGTTATAGGTACGAGGCGGAACCTTGAGTGTACAATTGCTTTTCTACAACGGGCTACCAATTAAATAAAAAACGTTATTTTGATAAGTGTATTCATAGGCTACTACAGTGCATTTGAAAAATATTCAGACCCTTCACTTTTTCAATTTTTTTGTTGAGTTACAGCCTTATTCTAAAGTGGATTTTTCCTCATCAATCTACACACAATAGCCCATAATGACAAAGCGAAAACAGGTTTTTAGAATTCTTTTGCAAATTTACACTACCGTTCAAAAGTTTGGGGTAACTTAGAAATGTCCTTGTTTTTTCACAAGTCCTCAACTGGCAGCTTCATTAAATAGTACCCGCAAAACACCAGTCTCAACGTCAACAGTGAAGAGGTGACTCCGGGATGCTTGACTTCTAGGCAGAGTTGTAAAGAAAAAGACATATCTCAGACTGGCCAACAAAAATGTAATATTAAGATAGGAAAAAGAACACAGACACTGGACAGGAACTCTGCCTAGAAGGCCAGCATCCTGGAGTCACCTCTTCACTGTTGACGTTGAGACTGGTGTTTTGCGGGTACTATTTAATGAAGCTGCCAATTGAGGACTAGTGAGGCGTCTGTTTCTCAAACTAGACACTCTAATGTACTTGTCCTCTTGCTCAGTTGTGCACCAGGGCCTCCCACTCCTCTTTCTATTCTGGTTAGAGCCAGTTTGTGCTGTTCTGTGAAGGGAGTAGTACACAGCGTTGTAAGAGAGCTTCAGTTTCTTGGCAATTTCTCGCATGGAATAACCTTAATTTCTCAGAACAAGAATAGACTGACGATTTTCAGAAGAAAGTTCTTTGTTTCTGGCCATTTTGAGCCTGTAATCGAACCCACAAATGCTGATGCTCCAGATATTCAACTAGTGTAAAGAAGGCCAGTTTTATTGCTTCTTTAATCAGGACAACAGTTTTCAGCTGTGCTAACATAATTGCAAAAGGGTTTTCTAATGATCAATTAGCCTTTTAAAATGATCAACTTGGATTAGCTAACATAACGTGCCATTGGAACACAGAAGTGATGGTTGCTGATAATGGGGTTCTGTACGCCTATGTAGATATTTCATTTTTTTTCTTAAATCAGCCGTTTCCAGCTTCAATAGTCATTTACAACATTAACAATGTCTACACTGTATTTCTGATCAATTTCATGCTATTTTAACTTTTACTTGGTACTCATCCCGGATCCGGGAGCACCCCCCACAGTAAAAAAGCTGACTAGCATAGCCTAGCATAGCGTCACAAGTAAATACAAGCATCTAAATATCATTAAATCACAAGTCCAAGACACCAGATGAAAGATACAGATCTTGTGAATCCAGCCATCATTTCTGATTTTTAAAATGTTTTACAGGGAAGACACTATGTAAATCTATTAGCTAACCACGTTAGCAAAAGACACCACTTTTTTTACTCCACCATTTTTTTACTCCATCAGTAGCTATCACTAATTCGACTAAATAAAGATATATATAGCCACTAACCAAGAAACAACTTCATAAGATGACAGTCTGATAACATATTTATGGTATAGCATATGTTTTTTTTGAAAAATGTGCATATTTCAGGTATAAATCACAGTTCTACATTGCAGCTGCAATCTGAAATAGCGTTGGAAGCAGCCGGAATAATTACAGAGACCGACGTCAATTACCAAAATACTCATCCTAAAACATTTCTGAAAAATACACAGCCTACAGCAATTGAAAGACACAGATCTTGTGAATCCAGACAATATTTCAGATTTTCTAAGTGTTTTACAGCGAAAACACAATATATCGTTATATTAGCATACCACATGAGCTAACATCGCCCCCGCATTGAATTAAGGCAAAAGGGGCGATAACGTTATCGCCACCAAAATATATAAATTTTTTCACTAACCTTCTCAGAATTCTTCAGATGACAGTCCTGTAACATCATATTACACAATGCATATAGAGTTTGTTCGAAAATGTGCATATTTAGCATCACAAATCGTGGTTATGCAATGTAATCTGTCAAAACATGGCATGCATTCTGGCCGGCGCCATCTTGGAAAGGCACCTATGTTTACGATTATTTATCGATTAGATTGACAAAAAAAATACAGGTTGGACAGCTAATGAAAGATGCATTGGTTATTAATGCAACCGCTGATTTAGATTTTTAAAATTAACGTTACAAGACATACACCCCTCATAGCCTGGTTCCTCTCTAGGTTTCTTCCTAGGTTTTGGCCTTTCTAGGGAGTTTTTCCTAGCCACCGTGCTTCTACACCTGCATTACTAGCTGTTTGGGGTTTTAGGCTGGGTGTCTGTACAGCACTTCGAGATATTAGCTGATGTACGAAGGGCTATATAAAATAAAATTGATTGACATTGTGAGTTACAGCCAGACTAGTGCCGCAAAAAATGGCCGACAACTGCGTTTACATTTTTCCACATAAATACGGAATAAAATCATAAATAACTCTTACTTTTGGACGAGCTTCCATCAGTATCTTGGGCAATGTGTCCTTTGTCCAAAAGAATCGTTGCTTTGTTGTAAAACGACCTCTTCAACTCCGGAACTAGCAGCTAACGATAGCTACACGGCACACACGTCCAAATCCTCAAACGCAATACTAAGGAAATTCCGAAAATTAGCAATATACTCGCATAAACTGATATAAATCGGTTTCAAATAACTTCGTTATGATGTTTCTAACACCTATATCGAATTAAATCACAGACGGATATATCTTTGATCAATAACGAGAGCTTTTGAGCATGCCATTCTGAGGTCCTCCCTTGCGTCCTGGCGAGCGTCCAAAAGAAGGGACATCTCACTCCATTGCGTTTTATAAACTCTGAGAAACACGTAGAGACGCCATTCCACTTCTCATTGGTTACTGACATCCAGGGGAAGGCGGGTGCAGTTCATTTCGATCCATAGGGCATACACAGAGCTTAAAACTGATCCGAGATCAGAGACTATTTTTCAGAGCTTCGCATGTCCTGTCATGATTTTAGCTGTAGAAAGAGTTCTGGTTCACCCACAGACATAATTCAAACGGTTTTAGAAACTAGAGATTGTTTTCTATCCAATAGTAATAATAATATGCATATTGTAAGAGCAAGAATTGAGTACGAGGCAGTTTAATTTGGAAATGTAAAAAAAAAAATAATGCTAACAGCTCCCCCTATTGACAAAATATTCTCCATTCTCTTGTGCGCCCCCAACAGATGGGTGTGGGCCAGCTGAAGAATGGTTCCCACGTACCGTCAGGGCAGCAACAGTACCTCTCGAAGTTCCCCTGTTGACGCGACACCTGATACCACAATTTCCAAATCAAGAATAACCTTTTGTATCGCCAGTCACTCATCCCTGGAAGTAACTGGCCATCCACCGCTATCACTTGGGCTGCTGTGGCTTTCAAGTTCGGATCCTCCCACTTCCAGAAGGACTACCATCTCTGCAGCACTCCACCAATCAGGCCTTTATGGTAGAGTGGCCAGACGGAAGCCACTCCTCAGTAAACGGCACATGACAGCCCTCTTGGAGTTTGCTAAAAGGGACCTAAAGGACTCTGGTCTGATGAAACGAAGAGTGAACTCTTTGGCCTGAATGCCAAGCGCCACGTCTGGAGGAAACCAGGCACCGCTCATCACCTGGTTAATACCATCCCTATAGTAAAGCATGGTGGTGGCAGCATCATGCTGTGGGGATGTTTTTCAGTGGCAGGGACTGGGAGACAGGATCGAGGGAAAGATTTACAGAGCAAAATACAGAGAGATCCTTGATCCTGCTCCAGACCGCTCAGGACCTCAGACTGGGGCGAAGGTTCACCTTCCAATGGCCTACAACCTTAACACACAGCCAAGACAACGCAGGAGTGGCTTCGGGACAAGTCTCTGATTGTCCTTTTGTGGCCCAGCCATAGCCCGGACTTGAACCCGATCGAACATCTCTGGAGAGATCTAAAAATAGCTGTGCAGTGACGCTCCCCATCCAACCTGATAGAGCTTGAGAGGATCTACACAGAACAATGGGTGAAACTTTATAGTTGCTAGCCATGCCGGCTGCCCATTCATTATATTGGTTAGGTTGACAGAGATTCTTTTTGTTCTATATCTATGGTCGTTCGTTCTAAATGTTCCGTTGCCATGCTGGCTGGAAAGGCTCTTATCCATTTCATGCTACATGCTTTTTACAGTGGTGATCAAGTTAATGAATTGGCTGGCTGGGCGATGAGACAGAGGAATACTCAGGATTTCTCAGATAGAACAAAAGATAAAAAAGTCAATTTCTGCATCCTAGGCTTACCCGTGCTAAGCAGTTTTTTTTTGTATGGCTTAGAACGCGTCTCAACCAATCACAATGCTTATTTCTACCAACCCATTGTAGAAAATAGGATTTTGAATGGAAATTAAAATGTAGGTCCCCACGAGGATAGAAGAACATAACGTGTGTGTGAAAGAATGATGTGCACTTCACTTTTGTGTGCTTGCATTAATATATTTTTATGGCATTTTTAAACACAGGTAGATAAATGGGTGATTTTCTATGTGTGTGAGTGATTGGAGAGAGAGAGAGAGACAGATGGCATGGAAAAGTTAATGGGATTATGTGTGTCTATCAGTTATAGGCCATGCATTCAAAAATGGGTTTTCCTTCTCTCTCTTTCGCTCTGTTCTCTCTTGACTCTGCAGAACCATGGACATGTGCATGTCTTCTCCATCTGACCCAGAGCCTCGAGCAGTGTTGATAATAGTTGCTGTAAGGGGTAGGGGTTCTTTGTGTGACGGGCCTGTTTGGAGTCGCTGTAAGATGATGCTAGAGTTTGATGAATACCACTCAAGAGGTCTGCTCCATCTCAGGTTGAGACAAAGAGTGAGGAGGGCAGAACAACAGATTATTACCTTGTCAGCTCAGGGATTCAATCTAGCATCCTTTCGGTTAATGGCCCAATGCTCTAACCACTAGGCTACCTGCCGCCACTAAATATATAGGCTACCATGACAAGACAATTAGATTCCTGTGGAGGAACCTTTGTGAATGTCTGAGTGTGCTCTGTGCCTGTAAGCATGTGCACATACTGTAGATTACACAGTCTGTTCTGATGTACGCTCTCATTGGCATGCTTGTGCAATGTGCACACTTCAGTGTGTGTGTGTACAGTGTGTGTTTGTGTGCGGTGTTTGTTACCTACATAGAATTAGGAATTAGAATAGTCATTTAATAGGATCTCTGGTTACCTATGTGTTGTTGCGAGACTTTGCATGACACATATGACTGTGACATTAGGGTTCTGTGCAAGAGTGCAGAGGCAGCACATCAATAGGATTATACCCTAGTGTGTAAAGGCAGAGATTAGTAAGTGGCTCCTGCATGAGAGGGCCATTCTTTCTGCCAGTCCTTGGCTATTTCCCCAAAAGATATATAACTCTTATTGCGACAGTGGTTATAATAATTATGTTCCAATATCCACAGAGACATACTGCTTAGAATGCATGTCCAATGATATTGCATTATGTAGGGATGGGCATGGTTAATCGAATATCCGGATATCCAAACGGACGTTAGTATACAATTACTTGAGTGAGTGTTTTTTTTGTCCTATTTTAACAATGAAAAATCTTGGTGATATTTTTCCCGATAAAGTAAATTACTTTTGATCAAATCAAAGTTTATTGGTTGCGTACACAGATTTGCAGAGGTTATCACAGGTGCAGTGAAATGCTTGTGTGTTCTAGCTCCAACAGTGCCGTAATAACTAGCAATAAAAATAAACGATACATGATACACAGAAAAAATATAAAATAAATGATATAGGATGAGCCATGACTAGAATACAGTATATACATATATAGTGGATGAAACAGTATGTAAACATTATTAAAGTGCCCAGTGATCAGTGACTCTATGTACATAGGGCAGCGGTCTCTAAGGCGCAGGGTAAAATACTGGGTGGTAGCCGGCTAGAACAGTGACTCAGGTTCAGGGCAGGGTACAGGGCGGAGGCCTGCTAGTGTTGACTGTTTAATTAACAGTCAGATGTCCTGGAGATAGAAGCTGTTTCTCGGTCCCTCGGTCCCAGCTTTGACGCATCTGTACTATCTCTGCTTTCTAGACCGTAGTGGGGTGAACAGGCCGTGGCTCGGGTGGCTGAGGTCCTTGATGATCTTCTTGGCCTTCCTGTGACACCGTGTGCTGTAGATGTCCGTGGAGGGCAGGCAGTTTACCACCTGTGATGCGTTGGGCTGACCTCATCACCCTCACTGGGGGGTCCTGCGGTTGCGGACAGTGCAATTGTCATACCAGGCATTGATACAGCCCGACAGGAGGCTCTCAATGATGCATCTGTAGAAGTTCGTGAGGTTCTTAGAGGCCAAGGAGAATTTCTTCAGTGTGAGGTTGAAGAGGAGCTGTTGTGCCTTCTTCACCACGCTGTCTGTGTAAAGGAACCATTTCATGTTGTCAGTGATGTACACGCTGAGGAACTCGAAACGTTTTACCTTCTCCGCTTTGGCCACGTCGATGTGGATGGGGGTGTGCTCTCTCTGCTGTCTCCTGTATTCCACACTCAGCTCCTTTGTTTTGTTGACGTTGAAGGAGAGGTTATTTTCCTGTCACAACTTCGCCAGAGCCCTCACCTCCTCCCTGTAGCTTGTCTCTTCATTGTTGGTAGTAAGGCCTACCACTGTTGTGTTGTCAGTAAACTTGATGATTGAGTTGTAGACATCTGTGGCCATGCAGTCATGAGTGAACAGGGCGTACAGGAGGGGGCTGAGCACGCACCCCTGTGGGTCCCCTGTGTTGAGGATCAGCGTGGCAGAGGTGTTGTTGTCTACCTTCACCACTTAGGGTCGGCCTGTCAGGAAGTCCAGGACCCAGTTGCACAGGGAAGGGTTCAGACCCAGGGCCCTGAGCTTAGTGATGAGCTTGGAGGGCACTTTGGTGTTGAAGGCTGAGGGCGGGGGAGGGCCTTGTGGCCATCCCGGAAGGGAGACTAGCAATGATCCAGGATCCGTGTTGCATGTGTAGCACAGGAGCTATGTGAATAGAAATTTGGTAGGATTTTCCTCATATTTATTTTACAGTCCCCAGCTACAATAAATGTGACCGACTCAATTCAGTCTTAAGTACCAACATTTTAAATTATGTTTTTTACAATGAATCAAAGACTCAGAGCTAGGAAATTGTATATAATACACTGCAGTTGAGGAACAATGTGAAAGTAAATCTGCTTTAAAAGTTAATGAACTTGTAACCCCACTTTTGAGAAAATAATCTGTGAGTGTTTGGTACAGCTACTGGGGAGCTCTTCTTTGTCTACACCCATTCGGCATGGTTCACAAGGCAGTGACAATGACCAAAGAAAATTATCTTTGGCGGTAATGCGGTCGGCATTTGATGGTGAGGTATTCCAAATCTGGAGAACAAAAGGACTTAAGTTCCTGTACGTTACCACAATCACACCATTAGTTGTTATGAAACAAGTTCCTCAACCTTTCTTTTTCCTGGAGAGTTCTTTCTTCCTGTCCGCACGATAGACGGAGAACGCAGCTGGCTGAATTGACGGGGATAATACATCCAGAGAGAGCCATGATTCCGTAAAACACATTATGTTATCATCGCTGATGTCTCTCTGGAAGGATAGAGCTTGTCTACTTTATTGTCCAGGGACTGAACATTAGTGAGTAATGGGCGGTGGGCTCCACTGCTGCCTCAGGAAGTTCAACCAAAAGATCCAAGGAAGTCAAATTTCTGTTTGAATTTCTGGTGAGAGACGGCCGATCTAATATCCAAATGTTATTTCCGGCTGTCGGTAATAATACAAGAAACGTGCTGAGTAAATAACACCAAAATAAAGTTGTCTAGGAGCTAGAAACAGGGCGGCCGTGTCTGTCGGCGCCATCTTGACCAAGGCCCTATTGCACCCTATTCCCTACAAGGATATACAGTGCCTTCAGAAAGTATACCCCTTGACTTATTCCAAATTTCGTGTTGCAGCGTGAATTCAAAATGTATTCAGTTGATATTTTTTCTCACCCGTCTACAGACAATACCCCATAATCACAAATTTTTGCCAATTTCTTGAAAATGAAATACAGAAATATTTAAGTATTCACACCCTTGAGTCAATACATGTTAGAATCACCTTTGGCAGCGATTACAGCTGTGAGTCTTTCTGGGTAAGTCTCTAAGAGCTTTGCACACCTGGATGTACAATATTTGCACATTATTATAAAACAAATTCTTCAAGCTCTCAAGTTGGTTGTTGATCATTGGTAGACAGCCATTATCAAGTCTTGCCATAGATTTTCAAGATGTTTTCAGTCAAAACTGTAACTAGGCCACTCAGGAACATTGAATGTCATCTTGCTAAGCAACAGTGTATATTTAGCCTTGTGTTTGAGGTTATTGTCTTGCCTAAAGGTGAATTTGTCTCCCAGTGTCTGTCGGAAAGCTGACAACCAGGTTTTCCTCTAGTATTTTGCCTGTGTTTATCTCTAATCCGTTTATTTTTATCCTGAAAAACTCTGTTGTCCTTGCTGATGACAAGCCTTGTGTTCCGATTTTCTTTTTTTCGTTTCGTGCTGTTGGAGTTAGGTGCACTTGATTCAGCAGCGCTAGCGCCGGGAAGGCAAAGTGTTTGAAAGCATTCCATTGACTTCAACCTTTGTTATGAGCCGTCCTCCCCTCAGACCTACCGCTGGCCAATCAGATAGCTCAGATCACCGTGTCTGCACAGTTTCCTCGAGCCATAGACTGTAAAAAGAAGCCTCAAATGCACAGCAAAGTTGATACTGTGAGATTTCAAAACGTTTAAAACCATGACTAGAGAGAGACTGTCAACGAATACAGCAAAGAGCTGCTGTTTCTATGAGTAAGGTCATGTTTGTTGTTATTAAGCACTGAACACGTTGATCATAAAATGCCATGAAATGTTCTTTCTCCCTACTTCCACTCATGCTACAAACAGCACTGCAGCTGCAATGAATGAGTATAGCAAATTGTTCCGATAACCTTGCGTTTTTATTATTATGTTATTATTAGAGGCTTTTTTAATAATGAGGAATATTTCACTTTCTCTGGTCATAGGAGTAACAACATGAATTGGTGCATGAAGCAGAAATAATGCAGTGCGACTTCAGTTTCGCCATCAGCTGAAAGACTGTGTTCCCTTTTCTCAGCGGAGGGAGGGAGAGCAGAGGGATGGTGAGTCTGTGAGAGGCAGCTTTCACCGCTGTTCCCTCCCTCCCGTCAGACTGACCATCAGATGCAGCACATCAGTACAGTAAAAAAATGAAAAACAAATGATTATGCTTACTCAGCGGTGTCTCACATGTAATACAACAAATGATCTATTACCATTGTGATCATATAACACATTTTTCAAAATATAATTTCTAAATGGTTTGAGAAGAGCAACATGGCTGCCAAGTGGGTGTACAAGCAGAATTTTCTCCTTCGTTATCATACTATGCTTCCACTGGACATTCCACTGATTTCAAAACTCAGTCCACCAGAAAGTGGAGAGCATTAGCACCGCTTTTGCAGTTTTATCTTTGAAAATAAAATCTGTTAGAAAGGATTACCTACACATAATGAGCAGCTCATGTTATAGACAGAAGCCCTCATCATGGCAGACCAATCCGAACTCATCTCTCGGCATGTCCAGCCCATACATTATCTCAGCCAATCATGGCTAGCGGGAAGGTTCCTGACTTTTTATGTGCCTAATCCATCTAGGCTCGTAAATTAACCATTTTATTCGTATTTACAGATTGCATACACATTTGTTATTAAGGCACATGAATTTCACATGTTCCAGAAGGTATTTTGATTTAAAAAATATGTTTAAGTTTAAATGCCTCTCATGTGAAGTAGTGACGCGCGATATACGACTAGTTTCCTGAAACAAATTCCCAGTCATTAGAAATCTATAGATTAGTGCCTAATGAATTTAATTTCCTGTAAATCTTTGAAATTGTTGCATGTTGTGTTTATATTTTGGTACAAGTGTAGCAATTTATCTTACATACTTTCAAATTCAATGTATAAAACTACAAATGTCAGCAATGAATGACTGACAAGCTTTCAATAATCATAATGTTGTTGCTCGGAAAAAAGTCCAATTTTGAATTGTGGCATGGGAGTCACTGGAAGGTCGCATCTGATACACAAAATATAATGTAAACATTACGTCTGTGCACCTAACATCTGTATTTGAACATCAAATTGATAGCTACTTACAATGCAAATTTCTTCACCTCCAGTGTCCACTTTCAGACTCACACGTTGAAAGATACCCAAAGGATAATGTAGAGACAGAGTCAGTGAAACAATTCCACAGAGATGAATAGTTGGGGTTAAAAACTAACTTTTTTATTTAATTGGGAACTGGCAACCTATTGATACAAAAGAGTGTCATGACTGTCCACGAGAATCCAAATAGGTCAGATCAGGTTTGTAATGATTAACTTCAACCAGACCCCCGCTCACCCTAGAGGGGGAAGGAAAGAACTAGTGAGGGTTAACAATTCAGACTCTGTTGTAAATCAAGGGAGAAGATTCAGGCCGGCGCCCCCAAGATTCACCAAAGGAATGTTCTTTGTTTCAACAGACTTTTTCCCGCTAAAACTCTAACACGTTCAAAAGCGAATACTGGAACAATATTTCTAACATAGAATGTGGGGAATGGTCAGAGGCGATCTGTAGAACACTAATGTTATTTTGTGATGTGATAAAAAATATATATAAAGGAAATACTGTAACTTGGAAAGTATACTCACTACATATATGACGTTTCCACACTCTGCGTTGTGCATGTAATATAAATTTTTTAAAGTGTTTTTGTTAAGAGAGGGATGTGATTTGAGAAGCTATAAGAGATTTGTTTTACCTAACTTTGCACAGTGAGCAGTCACTGCCCCGACGTGAGGTCAGAGCGTGTGTCAGCCTTCAGGAACTGCACCTTTCGAGCAAAATGTATAAATGATGGGTTAAGAAACAAAAACACATCAGACCAGAAAAACATGAACCGGCAGCTGCACGTTTGAACCTCAACATGAGGTTGAGACGATAAACTCAACTCCCGGACAATCACTGGTACAGCTGATTTGCTGTCCTAAGTAAAGTATCTTCGAAGCGAATTTAAGTAGGACCATCCTGTTACTCTGCTCAAACCATCGATACGGCTGGCTAGCCTATCTTCAAAGAAGCATCCTCAAGAGCGAATGGAAGGAAAATAAACTCTGTGGTTCTGTTCAGGACTACACGACAAGTCCCTGGATACCGGACAACTACAAAAAAGGACAACAGTAGAAGAGTTGTTGGAACCATTTCGAGCAATCAGAGCCTTACAAGCATGTCACGAAAAGGCCCAAACCGAGAGATCCCCGGCGAACCCAGGCATTTCACATAAATACATAAATTATTTCTTACTCAAAGCAGGTGGCGGTTCGAGTGCAAAGTATATGATTACTGTAGGTGAGAATAGTTTCTGAATGTACCAATTTTAAGTGTCTCAGTCTCTCTCTCTCCTTCACCTTCTCTTCTTTAACATGCAGCCATGTTGTTGTCATTCCGCTAGGGACATGTTTTCAGCGTATTAACTCTCCAGTCAATAACCTGTGCAAAGTGTGTGTTTATCCTGTGTTCCCATTTAATTAGCTAGTAAATAAATAATAAAACCGATTTGTGCAGTACTGAATCATAAGTGAGGCTTGGGTTTTTGCAGATGCATGTAGGTTATGACTGTTCAGAATGATAATATGATACGAGGTTATGATTAATAAGTTGACTGTTTATATATGTTATAGGTAAAGACCTTTTTAGAGTTTAATTTGGGGGATGGAAACTCTTTAATGAACTGCTCTTGCCCCAGCTTGAAATTAAATTAATAATTTTATTTAACCTTTGTTTAACTAGGCAAGTCAGTTAAGAACAAATTCTTATTTACAATGACGGCCTACCTGGGCCAAACCCTAACCCGGACGATGCTGGGCCAATTATGCGCTGCCCTATGGGACTCCCAATCCAGGCCGGTTGTGATACAGCCTGGAATCGAACCAGGGTCTCTAGTGACGCCTCTAGCATTGAGCTAGCATTGAGATACAGACCGACGCGCCACTCAGGAGCCCTATTGAGTTAGTTGTTACATGATTCATTTAAATTGGGTAACAATTAAACATAGTTAGTTAATTAGATAAATAACAGTCTTCAGATTAATGTTAAAGTCAAGTCACGACAAGACTAATTTAAATTGTCTGGGGTCTGTCCATAGACAGCTGAAGGATCCATTGCAGGAGGGGAAAATATGATAATTTTAGCTAGCCAGACAGTTCTATCTTGCCGTAAGACAAACCCAACCCTCATTATAAAGCTAGCTAGCTAGTTACCAATCAACACATTTCTTGACAAGCTAGCTAGCCCATTTAACTACGTGAGAAAAATGACTAACATACATTGGCTGTTGACTGTCTATAGGCAGCTTAGGCTCCAGACCAGATGGATCCACATTCAAGACAGGGAAAATATATATATTTTTGTTAACAATTATCTTCTAGTTAGTTCTAGCTTTTTGCTAAGAGAAACCCAACCCTCACTATAGGCTAGCTAGCTAGCAAGCAACATATTGCTCTGAAGCTAAACTATATATAGAAAAGTATGTGGACACCCTTCAAATAAATGGATTCAGCTATTTCAGCCACACCCATTGCTGACAGGTGTATAAAATCGAGCACACAGCCATGCATTCTCCATAGACAAAACATAGGTAGTAGAATGGTCTTACTTAAGAGCTCAGTGACTTTCAATGTGGCACCGGCATAGGATGCTTCACGGATCCCCCCGGTACTGCTGCTCATTCTGTTCCGGAGTTCTACGTCACCGGCTTTTTAGGCTTCACTGAACGGGATTCATTATCATCAACCCGGGACTGTCTTGTCTGATTACACACACCTGGTTCCCATTTCCCTGATTAGTATGTTATATATGTGCCCTCTGTTCCCTCTGTCTTTGTTGGTTATTGCTCCCATGTCCGTTGGTGGTGTGAGTACCTATGCGTGGGTGCAGCTGTTATGCTGCGTGCTTTATATATTGTGTATTACGGGTATCGTCCCATGTTGTTCAACGAGGTTTACCCTCTCTCTTTTGTTTGGGTACAGCCCAGTGTTTTTGTATACGTGTTTGTTTTGGGTGTATTAAAAACCCCTATTGTGTATTCTTGTGCCTGTCTCCAAATCCTTTATACCAGTGTGACAGGATGCGACCTTTCCAACAAGTCAGTTCATCAAAACATTTTCCCTGCTAGAGCGGCCCCAGTCACAAAGTGGTAGGCCACACAAGCTCATAGAACGGGACCGCCGAGTGCTGAAAATGGTTTGTCCTCAGTTGCAACACTCACTATCGAGTTCCAAACTGCCTCTAGAAGCAACGTCAGCACAAAAACTGTTTGTCGGGAGCTTCATGAAATGGGTTTCCATGGCCGAGCAGCCGCACCATCATCATCATCATTACCTAAGATCATTATGCGCAATGCCAAGTATCTGCTGGGTTGGTGTAAAGCTCATCGCCATTGGACTCTGGAGCAGTGGAAAAGCGTTCTCTGGAGTGATGAATGGTGCTTCCCCACCTGGCAGTCCGACGAATGAATCTGGGTTTGGCAGATACCCCATCGAACACCTTTGGGATGAATTGGAATGCCGACTGCGAGCCAGACCTAATCGCCCAACATCAGTGCCCGACCTCACAAATGCTAGTGGCTGAATGGATGCCCCCGCAGCAGTGTTCCAACATCTAGTGGAAAGCCTTCCCAGAAGAGTGGAAGCTGTTATTACAGCAAAGGGGGGACCAACTCCATATTAATGCCCATGATTTTGGAATGAGATATTCGACGAGCAGGTGTCCACATACTTTGATCATGTCGTGTACCAGAAATCACCAAAACCAGAATATTTAACAATAACTAGCATTAGCAGTTCAATTTTACTAATACATACACTTTACCTAATGTGGAGAGTTTGTGTTGCTACCTTACAGATCAATATCTTTGGTTTTGTACCACAGATTTTGTCATAGAATACAGAGTTAATTTTCAAACTCTCAAATGGCCTGGAAAATTTGGGGCGGTCTCTCTGTAAAAGTTGCTGGCCACACACCAATACATGGATTTGACAGTCAAACTATCACTTAAGTAGCAGCCAATCATTGTCACTGTTGATATCCTATGCCGTGTCGTAAGTGGTTGAAGTTAATTAACAGAAGATGTGGTTTGTTCCCTTTTCCGTGATTTGCACAATCTTGGCATTCTCTCACCCAGCTTCATGAGTTAGTCACCTGGAATGCATTTCAATAAACAGGTGTGCATTGTTAAAAGTTAATTTGTGGAATTTCTGGCTCTCATGAGGACCGCCACAGGAAAGGAAGACCCAGAGTTACCTCTGCTGCAGAGGATAAGGTCATTAGAGTTAACTGCACCTCAGAAATTGCAGCCCAAATAAATGCTTCACAGGGTTCAATTAACAGACACATCTCAACATCAACTGTTCAGAGGAGACTGCGTGAATCAGGCCTTCATTGTCAAATTACTGGAAATAAACCACTACTAAAGGACAATAAGAAGAGACTTGCTTGGGCCAAGAAACACAAGCAGTGGACATTAGATCGTTGGAAATCTGTCCTTTGGTCTGATGAGTCCAAATTTGAGGTTTTTGGTTCCAACCGCCGTGTCTTTGTGAGACGCAGAGTAGATGAACAGATGATCTCTGCATGTGTGGTTACCACCATGAACTATGGAGGAGGATGTGTGATGGTGTGGGGGTGCTTTGCTGGTGACACTGTCGATGATTCATTTAGAAAGGGACACTTAACCAGCATGGCTACCACAGCATTCTGCAGCGATAAGCCATCCCATCTGGTTTGGGCTTAGTGTGACTATCATTTGTTTTGCAACAGGACATTGACCCTATACACCTCCAGGCTGTGTAAGGGCTATTTAACCAAGAAGGAGAGTGATGGAGTGCTGCATCAGATGACCTGGCCTATTACTCAACCTCAACCCAATTGAGATGGTTTGGGATGAGTTGGACCGCAGAGTGAAGGAAAAGCAGCCAACAAGTGCTCAGCATATGTGGGAACTCCTTCAAGACTGTTGGAAAATTATTTCAGGTGAAGCTAGTTGTAAGAATGTCAAGTGTGCAAAGCTGTCATCAAGGCAAAAGAACTTTGGCGCTCTGTCAGTGACCATCGGGTTCTTGGTCACCTTCCTGACAATAGGCCCTTCTTCCCTGATTGCTCAGTTTGGCTGGGCGGCCAGCTCTATGAAGAATCTTGGTGGTTCCAAACTTTTCCATTTTAAGAATGATGGAGGCCACTGTTCTTAGGGACCTTAAATGCTGCAGAATTCTTTTTTGGTACCTTTCGCCAACTCTGTGCCTCGAAACAATCCTGTCTTGGAGCTTTACAGACAATTCCTTTGACCTCATGCCTTGGTTTTTGCTCTGACACGCACTGTCAACTGTGGGACCTTATATAGACAGGTGTGTGCCTTTCCAAATCATGTCCAATCCATTTAATTTTCCACAGGGGGACTCTAATCAAGATAGAGAAACATCTCAAGGATGATCAATGGAAACGGGATGCACCTGAGCTCATTTTCGAATCTCATAGCAAACGTTCTGAATACTTTTTTATTTTTAATACATTTGTAGATTGATAGATGTGTAGATTGATGAGGACATTTTTTATTTAATATGTTTTAGAATAAGGCTGTAACGTAACAAAATGTGGGAAAAGGGAAGGGGTCTGAATAATTTCCCAATGCACTGTATACTTATTGTTACATTATATATTGACTTAGACCAACTCAAAGGTTCACATTTTTACTTTGGATTTACTCGATCAGATGACTTAAGAGAAAAGGTATCAGGACACCAGGAATCCTTGAAAACCGTTTATTTAAACATCAACGGCTTGCAAAACAGCTCTTATTAAACTGTACAGCAATGATTCTCAAATTATTAGTTGACAAATTACAGAATTGCAATCAACTTTGCAGGTACGTTCTGATTGCTGTAGGTAGGCAAAACTGTAGAATTAGGAACTAGAACACTAACACTAGCTAGTATAGGATCTCTGTGGGCAGAACCATCTACTTAGAAGAGATAGAAGGGAGCTTCAACTCCATAGACTTCATAAGGACCAAAATACTCTCATGGAAACCATTGATAACTAAACTCAGCAAAAAAAGAAACGTCCCTTTTTCAGGATCCTGTCTTTCAAAGATAATTAGTAAAAATCCAAATAATTTCACAGATCTTCATTGTAAAGGGTTTAAACACTGTTTCCTATGCTTGTTCAATGAACAATAAAGAATCAATGAACATGCACCTGTGGAATGGTCGTTAAGACACTAAAAGCTTACAGACGGTAGGCAATTAAGGTCACAGTTCTGAAAACTTAGGACACTAAAGAGGCCTTTCTACTGACTCGGAAAAACACCAAAATAAAGATGCCCAGGGTTCCTGCTCATCTGCGTTAACGTGCCTTAGGCATGCTGCAAGGAGGCATGAGGACTGCAGATGTGGCCAGGGCAATAAATTGCAATGCTCTGTACTGTGAGACGCCTAAGACAGCACTACAGGGAGACAGGACGGACATCTGATCTTTCTCACAGTGGCAGACCACGTGTAACAACACCTGCACAGGATCGGTACATTCGAACAGCACACCTGCGGAACATGTACAGGATGGCAACAACAACTGCCTGAGATACACCAGGAACGCACAATCCCTCCATCAGTGCTCAGACTGTCCGCAATAGGCTGAGAGAGGCTAGATTGAGGGCTTGTAGGCCTGTTGTAAGGCAGGTCCTCGCCAGACATCACCGGCAACAACGTTGCCTATGGGCACAACCCACCGTCGCTGGACCAGACAGGACTGGCAAAAAGTGCTCTTCTCTGACGAGTCGCGGTTTTGTCTCACCAGGGGTGATGGTCGGATTCGCGTTTATCGTCGAAGAAATTAGTCTTACACCGAGGCCTGTACTCTGGAGCGGGATCGTTTGGAGGTGGAGGTCCGTCCTAGTCTGGGGGCGTGTGGTCACAGCATCATCGGACTGAGCTTGTTGTCATTGCAGGCAATCTCAATGCTGTACGTTACAGGGAGACATCCTCCTCCCTGATGTGGTACCCTTCCTGAAGGCTCATCCTGACATCACCCTCCGTCATGACTTTGGCACCAGCCATACTGCTCGTTCTGTGCGTGATTTCCAGCAAGACAGGAATGTCAGTGTTCTGCCATGGCCAGCGAAGAGCCCGGATCTCAATCCCATTGAGCACATCTGGGACCTGTTGGATCGGAGGGCTAGGGCCAATCCCCCCAGAAATGTCTGGGAACTTGCAGGTGCCTTGGTGGAAGAGTGGGGTAACATCTCACAGCAAGTCCATGAGGAGGAGATGCACTGCAGTACCTAATGCAGCTGGTGGCCACACCAGATACTGACTGTTACTTTTGAGTTTGAACCCCCCCCCCCCCCCTTGTTCAGGGGCACATTATTCAATTTCTGTTAGTCACATGTCTGTGGAACTTGTTATGGCATCCGCTGTGTCAGATTTCAAGAAAACTTTACGGAAAAAGCATACCATGCTATAATCTGAGTACAGCGCTCAGAGACCAAAACAAGCCGTACAGATATCCACCATGTTATGCAGTCAACAGAAGTCAGAAATAGCATTATAAATATTCACTTACCTTTGATGATCTTCATCAGAATGCACTCCCAGGAATCCCAGTTCCACAATAAATGTTTGTTTTGTTCGATAACGTCCATAATATATGTCCAAATACCTCCTTTTTGTTTGCGCGTTTAGTTCCAAAATCCAAATTGATGACACGCAGGACAAACGAAAAGTCAAAATATTCCATTACAGTTCGTAGAAACATGTCAAACGATGTATAGAATCAATCTTTAGGATGTTTTTAACATAAATCTTCAATAATGTTTCAACCGGAGAATTCCTTTGTCTGTAGAAATGCGATAGAACGCAGCTAACACGGGGGTGCGCCTGAGTGAGCCCGTGGCACTCTGCCAGAGCCCTGACTCAAACAGCTCCCATTCCCCCCTCCTTTCACAGTAGAAGCATCAAACAAGGTTCTAAAGACTGTTGACATCTAGTGGAATCCTTAGGAAGTGCAATATGACCCCATAGACACTGTATATTGGATAGGCAAACCTACAAACCTCAGATTTCCCACTTCCTGGTTGGATTTTTTCTCTGGTTTTTGTCTTCCATATGAGTTCTGTTATACTCACAGACATCATTCAAACAGTTTTAGAAACTTCAGAGTGTTTTCTATCCAAATCTAATCTAATAATATGCATATCTTAGCTTCTGCGACTGAGTAGCAGGCAGTTTACTCTGGGCACCTTATTCATCCAAGCTACTCAATACTGCCCCCAGCAGTAAATTAATATATTGGTTAAATGTATTCAGCAAATACACAAAGACATTTAAAAATGTATTTTTTCTACATTCCAATACACATTCTTTTCCCATATGGTGGACACCCATTCACAAACCATCGCTCTTCCTTCTCCCTTTCTTGCCTCTGTATTTATTTGCATGTTTGTGTTCCTGCTTCTCCCCTTGGAATGTAATAGATTGATAGGAGGGGGGTGTGGGATGGAAAAAAGCAATTAAACTTCCAGATGAATTATCACGGCACAGAAATGTATGAGCATGGGATGGAGTCAGTCCCAGGATTAATTATGTGCTGGCATTGCCATGAGACAAGTCATTTCTGCACCAGCGAGACACGTGCAGCTATTCTACATGGTATTGCCTGAGCCTGTACTCTGTGCTGTTACACTATTACGTGTGAAGGTCATATTTCATCTGGATTCATGCATTGCAGCAATTTACATCATTTCTCTGGGCCATAACTGCTAATGCAGTCATCTGATAGAATTACAGGGATCTCACTCTCTCACCCCTTCTCCCCTACCCTCTCTCCCCCTCTGTCACTACATTCAGACACTTTTCACAAGTGAACGCGCAGATTGCCATTGAGTATCATGGGTAAAATTCCCAGTGCCTACAATGCATCTGCTACTGTGGAGCGCGAAACTGTAAAATTAGGACAGTGTTCTTTTTTTCTTCTTCTGTTAAGTGGTGAGCCAATCAGCGCAATGCAGGCAATTCAATAGGACAGCTCTTAGTACTGGATTTCTCCTTGAATATACTTACATTCTAGAAGTATTGTGAAAGAAATGGTAAATGTTGCAGCTGCCTATTATAGCAAGCTACACAGATGATGGAGGATGATATGTTATGTTTGGAAGTTACTGATGTGATGTGTATAACAACTTTGTTGATTAAAGCCCTCATAAATCAATGTAGGTAATGTCAGTAGTTGTCTCCCGCTTTGACTTGTGGAATCAGAAATGAAAATGATGTGTGATCATCCTGGGAGCCAAGCTCTTGAGAGAGATGGAGGGAGAGGAGAGATCCAAGTCAAAGAGGGAGGAAAATTGAGCGAAATGATACGGGAGGAAAAGTGGTACCAGAACGAACAAACTTGGAACCCAGAATCAAATCTCACGCGCACTGTCCAGCTACTCAATTTGGCTTTCAGGCTGAGATTTTCAAATCTGTACGGAACAGCGGTAGCAAAACAGTAGGCTTACCACCCACTCTAAAAGACTCTGCCAAAGCCCGTCCCGCAGCCACCTACCATTCCAATGTTTTCGATGCTGACCATTACCAGTGCCACCTCTGCAAAATCAGGATTTGTCAAAAGAATCAGTGACACTAAACCACTGCACAAGAATAATTCACCCCCCATCACAGACTCCGCACGAGGTGTACAGACGTTCACATTTATATTAACAGTCTGTCACAAGAGACCACAGAAAGAAATTAAAAAGACACTGGTGAGGGAGGGAGTACAGAAGAAGGGCAGCGGAGGACAACGAACAAAAGAGAGAAATGCAGGTCAAAAGACCTAATAGGAAATGGAGAGATGGAAGGAGAAGTAAAGAGAGATAAGGATTGGGGGGTGATAGAAGAGGTTTGCCCCCAATGATCCTGCGCCAGCTCTCCCTTGCCTTATCTGTCTTGTCCAGACATGGAAGACACACATGTACCCACAATGCAGTGTGGTTCTTACCTATCAGCCTGGAAAGAGGCCAGACCCTAACCCCATCCCATCAGCGAGACGGGGTTGCCTGCCAAGGCCCGGGGTTCTCCAGCTCCGGTTCCAAAGGTCTAAGAGCTTTACATGCCCTACAGACACATGGCTTGATTCAGATCTGTGTTGCATCACAATTTGTGACATTACCAGTCCTTCAGAAATAGAACTTACTGTGTTACACTTCTAACCATAGGCCACGGGCAAGGGCCACTGATAAGAAGGCCATGCTGCAGTACACGTAGATCAGCACCACTTGTTTGTGTAATGTCCGTTACATTAAAATACTTTTAAATGTTTGGGTACATAGGCGTCGTGTTTGCATTGTCTGAGGTTACGATGTGTAGCAAAATTACTGATGCAGATTAACCCCTGGGTTGATGAGTTTTAGAAGCCACTCCCCAGTTCCAAGGAGCCAGTCACTGGTGTGTGTGATGTAATTTCGCCCACCACAGGCGTGAAAATAGGCTTAAAGGTATATTTTAAACGGTTTGATTTGTGTTCAGGAGAGGGAGGGAGGGAGGAGACAGAGACAGAGTGTTATGGAGAATGTGTTATGGTAAGCCACCGTTCAAATTGCAGGTTGATGTACAATGGGATGAATCTTGTCATGGAGGCAGAGCGATTTCCTCTAGATGGGCCAGCTGCAAAGTCAAATTAGCCATATATCGTACAAATTAGATTTTTTTTTTGTCTTCATCAAATAAGCAACCACTTACAGTTATTATTATTATTTATTTATTACAAAGATCCCAATAGGGATCAAAACATTGTCCACATGTCTCACATTGGGAGCTCAGAGCTGGGGATATTGTTTAATTTATTATGCCCAGGACCTAAAACAGCATCATGAACATGTAAAAATGTATTTCTAAAACAGGGGCGGGCAAACGGAAGGTCAAAGGCAGGCAGGGGTCAATAATCCAGAGAGGATGCAAAGGGTCAAGAACGGCGGGCAGTCTCAGGGTCCTGGTAGGCAGAACGGTCAAAACCGGGAAAGACTAGAAAACAGGAGCCAGAAACAGGCAGGAGCAGGGGAACAAAAGCTGTTAGGTTTCACGAACAAAACAAACTGGCAACAGACAAACAGAGAACACAGGTATAAATACACAGAGGATAATGGGGAAGATGGGCGACCCCTGGAGGGGGGTGGAGACAAGCTCAAAGACAGGTGAAACAGATCAGGGTGTGACAATATAAGCATTTTACTATGTCACTTAAGCAGAAAAAATGTACATCTGATAATTTTAACATGTGGTTATAGGGAGGCTATTGCACTAGCTTAGCTGTGCTTTAGAACAAATCTACTAGATTGGTGGTTTTCAAACTGAGGGTCCGCGTAGGTACTGCAGGGGGTCGGTGGCCAGATATCTTTTTTTCCCTCTATATTGCTAGCAACAACATAAGGGGTCTGTGGAACACGTTTAGAGAGTGCAATACAATACAATGTAATATTATTAATCTACAATATAGGCTACCCTTAGATGGGATGCTAACATGGATCCACAGTCCTTCATCAATGATACATTTTTCAACTCAATACTTCTTGTATTACCTAGACATGTTGTTTTGAAAATAAATGCACTCTAATTTAAGCTTTAAAACTGTGAAATGTTATTTCTGTCCCATGGCAAAATGTGTAGAATTGCAGGAAATTAACTTGAAAACTGCAAAATGTTCTATCCGATGTGAAGAGGGGGGCCTTTAAAATGTTATTTTCCAAGGCCTGAGATTTGGATAGTCCGTCCATGCGCTGCAGCAGTCATAGTAAAACTCCTTGTATGCTATTTCTATGGCATTCTAAAGTCGGAGTTGTGTTCTGATTTTGAGGGGGTCCCTGATGAATTGGCCATATGGGGACACTGTTGGACAGGATAAACTATTTATGCAAGCTCATTGGCTTATAACTGCCATATTTTTGGAGCTAGACTCTTGGAAAATATTGCATCTAAAGATCTCTGTCTTTAGATGCTATTTACCAAAGTTGGTGTCGATTGGGTCAGCGGTTCTGGAAAATAAGTTTGAAGTAGGCCAATCATAAAGAATTGTCCAAAATACATCAAAAGCATATAGCATGATCTGTTTGATTTTGAGTTCTGATATTTGGCAAGTGTGGTAAGGACTCAAAGAGTACAGAAGTCGCTCATTTTAGGACGATGTGTCCAATTTGGCCTGATGGTGGCACTGTTACAGCTTGACCCTGCTATGTTTCCTCTTTCATCTTCATCATATTCAGAGTTTGGAACCAACATTATTTTCAATCATTTCTTTCTGAACAGAATCATTCTTCTTTTCATTCCGTTCCAATGTTCCGACCTGCAAAATAAGGTTCGAACCCCCCAAAAAAACGATTTATATAATTCCGTTCTGTTCCTTTTAAAACCTCTTCAATCCAATTTTTTTTAAACATTTAGCTCGACATTAAAATACTTCACAAATCAGTGAAGCTTGTTATGGAGCGGTCAAGCTTTAGTTGTTTACATGCCCGATGGACAGGCAAGTGTAAGGAGTGAGATGCGACTGACATTTTGTGGGTGAGGAGAGAGCGAGAGAGGGTGGAGGAAGAGGCTTGGCTTAAAGAACTGGCCATCTCGTTATGACATGCATTATCTCAATTACAGTAGCTATGCCCACTGAATTAAATCTTGGGAGGACCGGCTTTCATGGAGTAACTTTGAATGTCTTTGTACTTCCGAGAGTTGGCTTAACATGCTTGAGTGTGCAGAGAGACACCAGAATTAAAAACACGTCTTACCTTTCTGTAGTTAATACATCCAATGTCAAATGTCATAAGTATATTATCTTTAAATAGCATTGAAAAAGTTGATCCATTCTTGTGTAATTAAAAATCTCTTCCTGATTTCTGAATCACACTTATGCTTCAGAGGGGGAGTGTCAGGTAGCCTACACAAGCACACACATTCGCAAAGATTTTCTGCTGGCAGACAATCTATAGAGTGAGGGCTTGGCATAGGCGCTTTGTTGCATTTTTGTGGGACTGAAATAAATGCCTGGTACATAAAATACAATTTCTAACCAGTTCCCATGCTTTTAAAATAATGGCTTTGTTATGGAAAAGTATATTTAGTATTTAGTATTTATTAGGATCCCCAATTACCTTGCTGCTGAGGGAGCGGCCTTTTCTTCCTGGGGACCAAAAAGTAAACAATACAACAAATAAAATACATAATATACATAAATATACATACTGTACATAGCACTACATACAGTACCAGTTAAAAGTTTGGACACACCTACTTATTCAAGGGTTTTTCTTTATTTGTACTATTTTCTACATTGTAGAATAAAAGTGAAGACATTCAACTATTAAATAACACATATGGAATCATGTAGTAACCAAAAAAGTGTTAAACAAATTAAAATACATTTTAGATTCTTCAAAGTAGCCACCCTTTTCCTTGATGATAGCTTTGCACACTCTTGGCCTTCTCTCAACCAGCTTCATGTGGAATGCTTTTCCAACAATCTTGAAGGAGTTCCCACATATGCTGAGCACTTGTTGGCTGCTTTTTCTTCACTCTGCGACCCAACTCAGCCCAAACCATTTCAATTGGGTTGAGGTCGGGTGATTGTAGAGGACAGGTCATCTGATGCAGCACTCCATTAATCTCCTACTTGGTCAAATAGCCCTTACACAGCCTGGAGGTGTGTTGGGTCATTGTCCTGTTGAAAAATAAATGATAATCCCACTAAGCACAAACCAGTTGGGATGGCGTATAGCTGAAGAATGCTGTGGTAGCCATGCTTGTTAAGAATGCCTTGAATTCTAAAGAAATCACTGACAGTGTCACCACAAAGTACCCCCACACCATCACACCTCCTCCTCTATGCTTCAAGGTGGGAACCACACATGTGGACATCATCTGTTTACCTACTCTGCGTCTCACAAAGCCATGGTGGTTGGAACCAAAAATCGTACATTTGGACTCATTAGATCAAAGGACAGATTTCCACCGGTCTAATGTCCATTGCTCATGTTTCTTGGGCCAAGCAAGTCTCTTCTTCTTACTGGTGTCCTTTAGTTGTGGTTTCTTTGCCTGAATTCGACCATGAAGGCCCAATTCACGCAGTCTCCTCTGAACAGTTGATGTTGAGATGTGTCTGTTACTTGAACTCTATGAAGTATTTATTTGGGCTGCAATCTGAAGTGCAGTTAACTCTAATGAACTTATCCTCTGCAGCAGAGGTAACTCTGGGTCTTCCTTTTCTGTGGTGGTCCTCATGAGAGCCAGTTTCATCATAGCGCTTGATGGTTTTTGCGACTGCACTTGAAGAAACTTTCAAAGTTCTTGAAAAGTTCCGTATTGACTGACCTTCATGTCTTTGATGGACTGTCGTTTCTTTTTGCTTATTTGAGCTGTTCTTGCCATAATATGGACTTGGTATTTTAGTAAATAGGGCTATCTTCTGTATAACACCCCTACCTTGTCACAAAACAACTGATTGGCTCAAACGCATTAAGAAGGAAAGAAATTCCACAAATACATTTATAACAAGGCACAACTGTTAATTGAAATGCATTCCAAGTGACTACCTCATGAAGCTGGTTGAGAGAATGCCAAGAGTGTGCAAAGCTGTCATCAAAGCAAAAGCTGTCTACTTTGAAGAATCTCAAATATATTATGGATTTTGATTTGTTTAACACTTTTTTGGTTACTACATGATTCCATATGTGTTATTTCATAGTTTTGATGTCTTCATTATTATTCTACAATGAAGAAAATAGTAAAAAAAAAAAAACTTGAATGTGTAGGTGTGTCCAAACCTTTGACTGGCACTGTATATATTACAATTTAGCCATTCAGCAGACACTCCCATCCAGAGCGGCCCACAGCTAGTGCATTAATCTTAATATAGCTAGGCGTATCACAACCACGTATCACATACATAATACAAAGCAAAATAAGGTAAAAAATGCATAAAAATGTCAGTGTGTCTCTTCAGAGTCCCAATCATGCCGTTAGATTTTCTTGTGCCCCGGAGCCTCCCACTCTACGGACAATTCCTTTGACCCCATGGCTTGGTTTTTGTTCTGACATGCATGCTCAACTGTGGCGCGCTGCTACGTTGTGTTTGACACTTTTTTCTCCATTTGTTCCGGTGCCTCAGAGCCCCCTGGATAACCCCACCCAAATTAAGCACTGCAAAGGCTGCATTGAAATCTAACTGTGATTTGGTAAGGTTGGACCCAGGTGCAGAGAAGACCAGGCCAGATGAGGAATCGGTGGTTAGGGATAAACATAATACTTTACTGAGAAACGGTAGCCGCAGGATCACGGTACACTTGAAAAAACAACAAACACTAAGTCTCGAAAACTCACTCAGGAAACGAACGCACACGGTAAACAATTCAAGCTTCTGCCAAGGACCACAGAAAACACACCTCTTTTAACCGGGACACAATCATGTAATAAGACGAAACACTTGAAACCAATAAAAGTCTCTAGGGCTGTCTCTGCCGCCCTCTGGTGCCAGGAGGGACCATGACACTAACAGTACAACTTATTCCATTTTATTCAATCAATCATAAAGTAATTTGTGTCAGTGCAGTACATGCTGAGTGCCCTTATCTATAAGAATGTTGAAAGGCAGTTGTTAATTTGTTTACAGAGAAATAGCATTGAATTTTGTCAAACACCATTTTTCCCAACAGTTTGCTATGAGCTGGCAGCAAGCTGATGGGTCTGCTGATAGAACCAGTAAAGGCCACTTTACCATTGTTGGGTAGCAGAATGACTTTGGCTTCCCTCTAGGCCCGAGGACAAAGACTTTCCTCTAGGCTCAGATTAAAGATATGACGGATAGGAGTGGCTATAGAGTCAGCTACCATCCTCAGTAGCTTTCCATCTAAGGTGTCAATGCCAGGAGGTATGTCATTATTGATTGATAACAAAACATTTTCCACCTTTCCCACACTGACTTTACAAATGCATGAGTATGATGGCTCACTGTTCGTTGTTGGCATTTCCTGCCTAAATTGGCCACTTTGCCAATGAAGCAATCATTAATATAATTGGTGACCTCAAATGGTTTTGTAATGAATAAGCAATTTGATTCGATGAAAGATGGAGTTGAATTTGTCTTTCCGCCCATCATTTCTTTTAAAGTAGTATTTTTTAAAATCTTGACTTCATAATACAATTTCTTCTTCTTTTTGTTTGTGTGTGTAATTGCAGGCGTGTGTCTATTTGTGTCTGTACGGATGCGCGTGTATGTGGGTGTGTAGGAGTGTTGTGTGGCCTCACTAGTTGGCCGGAGTGATGAGGATGGTGCTGTCTGCTTAAGCCTGGCTGGGCTGACAGTTCATTTTCGGGGACATAGCATCAGCGTCACACCACTAATCTTGGCATATCAAGTCGCCCAGTGATACACAACACACATGGGAGGAGGGAATGGGGACGGAGTGTCAAACGGATGGCCTCTCTTCATCTTCCCCATCCCTGTCCTAAAGCCTTAAAGGGGAAATCTGGGATTCGTACACTTTGTTGTTTGAATCGCAGATTGCCGCTTTAAAGCAGATCTTTGCAATATACTTATAATTCCAAATAACGTTAGCGGCAAATACAGTAAGGGAGAAACAGCCAACATTGTTTCGTGATTATTCCACCACTGTTCAGTTATTCCAACACAGTTCCACAGCTGTATTACATAACTGTTACATAACTGATTTATCAACCTCTTTTACTGTTAATCTATTCACTCACCTTTCCCTTCGCTGTAACACTTTAGATAACTTTCAGAACATCCATTATTAATGCTTATAAATCCTTTATAATCACTTACAAATGCACATCTTTTATTAATGGTAATCGGTATTATAAAGAGTTATCCCCATCTGTCCAGAGCTAGGATTCAATGTGTTACATACATTCATAATGTTTCTCCCCTTAACCAATACCTGGTCAATACCGCTGCCACATTAGTATTTTGGCCTCGGCCTGCCTCAATGTACCCTTTATAAGGCAGCATTGAGATGTCAGCTTACTAATTGACAGAGGAAGCAGAGGAACCTCAAGGGGAATTATGATGTGCTTAATCTATGGCCAATTACAGGCAGGATAGAGAGCTGTGCTGAGGAACAAATGCAGCGACAGCATTGATTAGCTATCACAGGCATTATGGCATTGATTATGAGTGTTTGATACATGAAGAAGGACTAGGTGACTCAAACAGCCCATTCAATGTCCTCTAAACACATGCTGCGCCACTTTAGAGACTTCTTAGTATGTGGGTAGGGTATGGCTGTATTAGTGTTGGGGTGTCTGTGGTTTGGCATATTGAGGTTTGAAGGGGACACACACATGTGCAGGCTCACTGGAAAGCACACACACACACACACACACACACACACACACACACACACACACACACACACACACACACACACACACACACACACACACACACACACACACACACACACACACACACACACACACACACACACACACACACACACACAATGTGGATGTGGAACAATCCTACGGTATTTGAGGCTGTCAGGATGTACGGTAAATCAGAGAGTACAATTATTATTTCTCATCTACACAACAAGATAAGGATCCATGCCAAACGTGGTTCAAGGACATGTCATCATCGCTGACATTTGGCTGCCAGGAGAGAGGTGTTAATCCTGCTTTAAATCAAACGTCTGTCAAGCTCTGAAAACATCACTATGTGCAAGGGAAACATTAAGCAGTCATGGTAACAAGCTGTGATGCATCGGTTTGTGGTGGGTGTGTGTGAATGTATGTGTGTGTGACAAGTCTGATGATGATGAGCCACTAATAGGTAAACTAGTAAACTAACCATCTGTTTCTTCTCCTGATTAAGAAGAGTATGAGAGAGAGGGAGGAGAGAGAAGGAGAGACTGTTAGAGTGCTTTTATCTGACCATGTTTGTTTTTTTGCTAGCCCATCAAATCAAATCAAATGTTATTTGTCACATGGTTGGTAAACAACAGGTGTAGACTAGCAGTGAAATGCTTACTTACGGGCCCTTCCCAACAATGCAGAGAAAGAAAATAGAGAAATAATAGAAAAGAATAACACATAATAATAATAAAAGTTAACGGTGTACCAGTGCTGAATCTATGTGCAGAGGTACGAACTAATTGAGGTAGATATATACATATAACTAGGAATAAAGTGACTAGGCAACAGGATAGATAATAAACAGTAGCAGTAGTGTGTGGTGCATTCGTAAAGTATTCAGACTCCTTCCCTTTTTCCACATTTTGTTACGTTACAGCCTTATTCTAAAACGGATTAAATTAAATAAAAAATCCTCATCAATCGACATACAATACCCCAAATGACAAAGCTTAAACAGATTTTTAGACATTAGTAGAAAGAGGAGGAAGGGAAGCGCTACTAAGGTACACAATAGTACATGTTGGTAGATAGAAGGTGCTCTTCGGTAAAAGGGGTGAATTGGTCATCAAAAAGAAAGGAGGACCAAGGCACTCTTCATATAATTCATTAAAATGCCTTTATTGGTATGGCATGTTCAATAGAAACAAAGAGGACATAGCATTATTTCTTTGCAGTCCCTGACGAAGGCCATGCAGCCGAAACCCATTGGATTTTTTACAAGGCATTTTAATTAATTATATGAAGAGTGCCTTGGTCCTCCTTTCTTTTTGAGGTTTTTAGACATTTTTGGAGGGGAAACTATTTCACTTATATTCATAGAAATCCGTAAATACTGGGAAGTTACTTTATGAACTATTCATTTTTTTCTTTCAACAATAATATATATATTTTTTTTAAATAAACAAGCACTGGACATGGTTTCATTTCAACAATAAGCAAGGTAAGTGTCACATGGAATTGACGCTGGAGAGACGAAACAGATACGGGGAGTAAACATTGAATATATAACGGACATGGAACGAGACAGGAACAGCGTCATCAAACAGGTAACACAAACAAAAGACAATCAATGCAGAAGCGGGGAACAGAGCTGGGTAACTGACAAATATAGGGGAGATAATAACTAGGTGATGAGTGAGTCCAGGTGAGTCCAATATCGCTGATGCGCGTGACGAGGGAAGGCAGGTGTGCGTAATGGATGGAAGGAGTGCGTGATGCAGAGCAAGGAGATGACGACTGTTTAGAGTGATGATATGATGCGAGGTTATGATTCATACGTCGACTGTTTATAGATGTGATAGGTAAAGACCTTTTAGAGTTTAATTCGGGAGATGGTAACTCTTTAAAAGAACCTCTCTCATGGTGCCCCAGATCCTAATGAGTTAATTGTTACATGATTAATTTAAATCGGGTAACAATTGACCATAGTTAGTTGATTAGATAAATTAATTCTTCCCTGGACCTATGACTAATCTGTTCTGGCTTAAAGGTTCCCATTTATATGCCATGTGATGTTGGTGCTTTTTGGCTTGTGTCATGGTGATATTTTTTTAACTCTTTGGCTGTGTTTTAAAGAAGTTGTGTTTGGCTTCATAATGCATACACCTTTGTGTGAAGAATCGGCCCAATATTCCTTATAGAATTAATATAATGTATCATGAAATGATGTTTAGGCAAAATATTAAAATTAGGAAACAAATACTTGAAGAGCCTATGATGCTCAGCAATTAATTATTTTAAATAGATAGTCATACCATCGGTTAATACTGGAGAAAACACAATATTCACGATCTGTAGTAGTAGCAATAGCAGTTGCCTGTATTTATCATCAGATCACCAAATATCAATGCTATATTGCCGAGAAGACACCAAGATTGGATAGCTTTTAGGCCCAAACCATTGCTTTCATCATCCAATTTGACTGCAGTTGGATGATTCCTTCTCTCTGTGTAGCCATAGTTAAATGACTGGATTCTACCAAAAATGTATTTGGCAGTAACAAAGTTAGCTTATACATTTTGTAACACACGTTTTACCTCAAACTGTGCCACTCCTTCTAAAATGTTGTCAACTGTGTTGAAGTACTGCAGAGTTCAATAAACCAGCATGTTTCACACCGTATACATGAGGTAGTGTTGGATTTGATTGTATAGTTTGACAATGGTCTGAAAGCATGCCGTTTGTTTGCAAAATATCACACTTCGGTCATCTTTACAGAACAGAGTTTGCCTCTCAGTGAGGCAAAATCGACAGCAAGACCAGGCACTAAATTATTCTACAAAATCAAAGAGGCAATGTATACCAAGAATATCAGCAGTAACGTAGACAATACTGCTATGAATACAAACAATTTAACATGGAAACTTCAACTCCCTCAGTCTCAAGCACTTTCAGGTCACTTACAATTGACTTTAGTATGGCATCAAATCCATAAGTTAAGTTCCTGGGTATGGAAGATGAATTCAATTTTGGTGGAACATTTCTCAAAGTGAAGCATATACCCCCGAACTTGTGAATACCCTTATTTGATCCCAATGGATTGGCTGTCTCAAAGTCATCATAAAACAAGTGAATTCGCAAACTATATTTCTTTGGAGAAGGGATGTATACAATCTATCTTCCAAATCAAAGTAAACTCCTTTAAAATTGTGACTCGACTTGAAAATATCACTACGGTTTGGGTTCTTAATGTTCTGCAACGTCTGAAAATTTGGAACTTAAGCAAACTTGTCAGTTACGTCTACATGATCATAACTTCCAGTTGTTTTGTTTCTTCTATTATCAAACCTAACACCAAGCACTTTCTACACTAGGTTAACAGTTTCCCATTTCTGTGCAAAATACTTTTTTCTGTGTCTCTGTCCTGTAAAGATTTACATTTCAGAGTTGCACAGGAGGTTGTTGGCACTTTAATTTTGGAGGATGGGAATGGTATCAAATACACCAAACACATGGTTTCTATGTGTTTGATGCCATTCCATTCGCTCCATTCCAGCCATTATTATTAGCGGTCCTCCCCTCAACAGCCTCCACTGCAGAGCTGTCTCTTTAGCTTGACCGTGTATCTCAATAACCGCTTCTTCCATGGAAATAACAAAACTATTTACAGTTGTCTGACCTACACCCCCAGCTTGCAGTTGTGCAATAGCTGACGCACACAAATCAAGGGTGTTCTTGTTGGATATTGGCAAGACATAAGACGTTATAGGCATGACATCAAAACCACTTGGCTGACTATTAACATTTGCATTCACATCCATTTCAGTGTTTAATAGAACATCATCTTGTCCTTTGTGTACCATGTTTAAATGTTTTCTTAAGCCTGAAAAAGTACCAAATACAAGACAACAACCTGTTTGACCACATTTCAGCTTAAGTGTTTTACCAGGCAAAGTTCATGAATCAACTTGAAATGCTACACAAGCAAGTTGGTACTCCCATGACTAGCATGTCAAACACAACTCAATATTTCTGCATTAGTGTAGGAAATTAGCTCTGCAACACATGGACTCTCCTTAACCTTCCCAATATCTATCTTGTACACAGTTGTCTGTATGAAAGTATACATACTGTGCAGCATCAGACTGTAATAGGTCCCAAACACAAAGTGTGTCTTGAATAGCTCATCGAAGGCACCAAGAGCACTTGTAGAGTTGCATGGCAGAGCTTGCTTGTCCAGGATGATGAACTATGGATGCTGCTCCTTTTGGCCCAGACAGCAAGGAGGTACGGTTGACTGCTTTGGGCAATGGCATCAAGGTGTTCCTGGATACTGGTTCCTGCCTGAAGACAAAACCAAAAAAAAAGAAACACTACCATTATTTAAAATTCCCCAATAGTATAGTGGCTTGGAATCAATAAACCATGACACTAGGTACTCAGGAGACCAATGCAATCCTTTTGTCACACCCTGACCTTAGATATCTGTTTTTCTATATATTTTGGTTGACTTGCTAGATGGTCGTTTCTCAGATGAAGCTGAATTCCTCTGGATGGTTTTGATTTTCCAGGAAAAGTAACCACTTCCAGTTTAGTGGGTCAAAATAATGTTCCTTGAAGAAAATGAGAACATATTTGTCACAGTCGTGTGTATAGCTGGCAGGGAAGTCAAGCGCAGGAGAATCAAAACTTGGTGGAATGGAGTAGTTTAATAACTTAAAACACATAACTCCAAAACCATAAAAATACAATGAAACAAAATGGGTACGAGGACCCGTCGCGCACCAAATACAGAACACGAATACTAAACATAAAACAATCTCTGACAAAGACATGAAGGGAAACAGAGGGTTAAATACACAACAGGTAATGAATGGGATTGAAACCAGGTGTGTAGGAAGACAAGACAAAACCAATGGAAAATGAAAAATGGATCAATGATGGCTAGAAGACCGGTGACGTCGACCGCCGAGCACCGCCCGAACAAGGAGTTGCCTAGTTAAAAACCTGACTTGCCTAGTTAAATAAAGGTAAAAAAATGTTCATGTCAGTTGGCTTTTCATAGCCGATCATTCAGCGTTAGAGACAGTAGGTGTTGTAGAGAGAGAGTCCAAAACAGCAGGTCCGGGACAAGGTAGCACGTCCAGTGAGCAGGTCAGGGTTCCATAGCCGCAGGGCAGAACAGTTGAAACTGGAGCAGCAGCATGACCAGGTGAACTGGGGACAGCAAGGAGTCATCAGGCCAGGTAGTCCTGAGGTATGTTCCTAGGTCTCAGGTCCTCCGAGAGGAAAGATAGAGAATTAGAGGGAGCACACTTAAATTCTCACAGGACACCGGATGAGACAGGAGAAATACTCCAGATATAACAGACTGACCCTAGCCCCCCGACACATAAACTATTGCGGCACAAATACTGGAGGCTGAGAAAGGAGCGGTCGGGAGAATCCAACAATACCCCCAGACAGGGCCAAACTGGCAGGATATAACACCAATCACTTTGCCAAAGCACAGCCCCCACACCACTAGAGGGATATCTTCAACCACCAACCTACTACCCTGAGACAAGGCCGAGTATAGCCCACGAAGATCACCCCCACGGCACAAACCCGAGGGGGGCGCCAACCCGGACAGGAAGATCAAGTCAGTGATTCAACCCATTCAAGTGACGCATGGAAGAGCACCAGTAAGCCAGTGACTCAGCCACCGTAATAGGGTTAGAGGCAGAGAATCCCAGTGGAGAGAGGGGAACCGGCCAGGCAGAGGCAGCAAGTGCGGTTTGTTGCTCCAGTGCCTTTCCGTTCACCTTCACACCCCTGGGCCAGACTACACTCAATCATAGGACTGTCACGACTTCCGCCGAAGTCGGGCCCTCTCCTTGTTCGGGTGGTGTTCGGCGGTCGACGTCACCGGCTTTCTAGTCACCACCGATCCATGTTTCATTTTCGTTTTGTTTTGTCTGTATTACACACACCTGGTTTCAATTCCCCTATCATGTTCTCTTATTAGTAACACTCTGCATACCTTTCTGTTCTGTCTGTGATTGTGGTGTCTTAGTGGTTTGTAGGTGTTAGTTTGTATTTCCTTATTGGAATATTGCTTGTTTGTTTTATTGAGTAAACTCAGTTGTTTTACTCTAAACTGTGTCCTGCGCCTGACTCCGCTACATCTCTGCACCCAATCACTGACAAGGACCTACTGAAGAGATGAGTCTTCAATAAAGACTGAAAGTCGAGACTGAGTCTACGTCTCTCACATGGATAGGCAGACCATTCCATAAAAATGGAGCTCTATAGGAGAAAGCCCGCCTCCAGCTGTTTGCTTAGAAATTCTAGGGTCAGTAAGGAGACCTGCATTCTTGTGACCATAGCATACGTTAGTATGTACGTCAGGACCAAATCAGAAAGATAGGTAGAGAAAGCCCATGTAATGCTTTGTAGGTTAGCAGTAAACCTTGAATCAGCCTTAGCCTTAACAGGAAGCCAGTGTTGAGAGGCTTGCACTGGAGTAAGATGATCAAATTTGTTTAGCACTAACTGAAATTTATTTAGTGCTTATACTGGTAGTCGGAAAGTAGAGCATTGCAGTAGTCTAATCTAGAAGTGACAAAAGCATGGATACATTTTCTGCATAATTTTTGGACAGAAAGTTTCTGATTTCTGCAATGTTAAGAAGATGGCTGTCACGCACGTCGTAACGTTGAAGAGAGGAGGACCAAGGCGCAGCGTGAAATGAATACATTCTTGATTTATTTAACGAAGACGAAAATGAAGAACACTTGACAAACTAATACAAAACAATAAACGACGAACATGAAGCTAATGAAAACTAGTGCTGACACAAACACTACACATAGACAATAACCCACAACCCACAATACAAAACAGGCTACCTAAATATGGTTCCCAATCAGAGACAATGACTAACACCTGCCTCTGATTGAGAACCATATCAGGCCAAACAAGAAACCCCACATAGAAACAGAAAACATAGACTGCCCACCCCAACTCACGCCCTGACCATACTAAAACAAAGAAAAACCAAAAGAACTATGGTTAGAACGTGACAATGGCAAAAAGCTGTCCTTGAAATATTCTTGATATGTTAGTCAAAAGAGAGATCAGGGTCCAGAGTAACGCGGAGGGCCTTCACAGCTTTATTTGAGATGACTGTACAACCATCAAGATTAATGGTCAGATCCAACAGAAGATATCTGTTTCTTGGGACCTAAATCTAGCATCTCTGTTTTGTCCGAGTTTAAAAGTCAAACTTATGTCTGAAACACAGGCTTCCAGGGAGGGCAATTTTGGGGCCACCATGTTTCATCGAAATGTACAGCTGTATATCATCCGCATAGCAGTTGAAAGTTAACATTATGTTTCCGAACGACGTCACCAAGAGGTAAAATATATAGTGAAAACAATAGTGGACCTAAAACGGAACCTGGAGGAACACCGAAATTTACAGTTGATTTGTCAGAAGACAAACCATCCACAAAGACAAACTGATATCTTTCCGACAGATAAGATCTAAACCAGGCCAGAACTTGTCTGTGTCGACCAATTTGGGTTTCCAATCTCTCCAAAAAAAAGTGGTGATCGATGGTATCAAAAGCAGCACTAAGGTCTAGGAACACGAGGACAGATGCAGAGCCTTTGTCTGACGGCATTAAAAGGTAATTTAACACCTTCACGAGTGCAGTCTCAGTGCTATGATGGGGTCTAAAACCAGACTGAAGTGTTACGTATACATTGTTTGTCTTCAGGAAGGCAAACAACGCTGCACAACAGCTTTTTCAAGCTGAGATCCGATGTAGGCCGATATTTTTTTTATATTTTCTGGATCAAGGTATGGCTTTTTCAAGAGCGGCTCTATTACTGCCACTTTAAGTGTGTTTGGTACAAATCCGGTGGATAGGGAGCCGTTTATTATATTCAACATAGGAGGGCCAAGCACAGGAAACAGCTTTTTCAGTAGTTTAGTTGGAATAGGGTTCAGTATGCAGCTTGAAGGTTTAGAGGCCACTATTTTCATCAATGTGTCAGGAGATATAGGATTAAAAAACTTGAGTGTCTACCTTGATCCTAGGTCCTGGCAGTGTTGTGCAGACTCAGGACAATTGAGCTTTGGAGAAATACACAGATTTAAAGAGGAGTCTGTCATTTTCTTTCTAATGATCATGATCTTTTCGTCAAAGAAGTTCATGAATGTATCACTGCTGAAGTGAAAGCCATCCTCTCTTGGGGAATGCTGCTTTTTAGTTAGCTTTGCGACAGTATCAAAAATACATTTTGGATTGTTCTTATTCTCCTCAATTAAGTTGGAAAATTAGGATGACCGAATAGCCGTGAGGGCTCTTCGATACGGCACGGTACTGTCTTTCCAAGCTAGTCAGAAGATTTGTAGCGCCATTTCCGTTCCAATTTTCTGGAACCTTGCTTCAGGGCTCTGGTATTTTCTGTATACCAGGGAGCTAGTTTCTTATGACAAATCCATTTGCAATAAAGCCCCCTGTTGGTTCCGGTTGCTGAAATTGCTAAATGTATCTGAAATACAGTCTAGACACAGACAGCTTTCTTGCTTGCCTGGTTTAGTGGTTACCGGTCATCTCTGCTGTGAGAATATTAATCATTTTTTTGCCAGATGCCATCAGTCAGCCCTTTGGTTCGAGAGTTTTCCTTGATGACAAGATCGCCACCAGATTTCTTCTTCAGTATGTTATGGATTAACAGTGAAAAGAAAATGATCAAGCACAATCCAGAACCAACCTTACCCACTCTCATCGGACACCGCAGGTAAAAATGCACGCACTGGATTACAGCTCCCAACTATCAGAAGGGTAAGCTGATATATGGAACATTAGTGAGTAGAAAGAGAGGTTAGCAATTAATGATTTTAAACAGAGGCTCATTACATTACACTCAGAAATGTACATGTTTAGCTTCATCCTCAGCTCTTTGTCGTTTTCTTGAAGAGCTCCCATCATCACTCAGAATGACAGTATCAATCGACTCAATGGAGGAGATCTCCAACAAAGACTTGGCAAAGGAGGAAGTCATCTGGGAAGATACTGTACCACAAAGTGGTTGATTATTGTAAAGGTTTTGACAAAGACAGACATTCCAAATGAATGTGAGAAAGCAATATAGCTCTATACAAAGTGACTACCCCAATGGAGAAGCTGACAGTTAAACCCTCCTCTAACTTTATTACTGTGAAAAACGAACACATACCAGTATCAGTATCGTTGTCCAGTGTGATTGTGAAAACACCAGGACTTGGCTGTGTCACCATCTCCTTAAACACTTCTCCATCAACTTCAGTTCTCGACTTATCAGCTTTGCATTCGTTTGGCTTGCGACTGGTACATAAAATTTGAGGAATGCTGAGACCAAAAATGTCAAAATAACCATTAGTGGGGGAATTACACTCAATTGTTCTGTTCGCTGTTCTCAAGTCTATTCTATCGATGGGTTAAAAAACTCACATTACTATGTGAGTTAGAGTTTAACGGCAATCCTATAGCAAAACTGTGAAATGTTTGTATTAGATATTTTATTGATCCTCAATGGGAAATTCTGTTTTTATACGGGCAGTTAAATTGGAAGTTAACACACTTTTGGTAAGCACTAAAATACATTTAGATTACATTTCACAAAAGTAGTGCACTGGTCCTGTATTAGCGGACCGATATAGACATCTTCAACGCGAGCAAAAAAAATAAAACTGCACCCCCCCCCATTTAATTGGGAGACCACATAGCAATTTAAAGTTTGTGTCTTTTAGAGACCCATTCCGTAATAAAGAACATGTATCATAGTTGGGTTTTAATCCAGATTAACTGGTGAAATGATCCAGGTCCTCAATAAACCCATTCAGGGTTTAAGATTGTGGACTCAAGAGAGAACTTGAATCATCGGCATACATTGATATCATTGTTTCTGATTCATTAATTTCTCACCCCTTAATTTTATCATTGGATCTGATTCTATAGCTAAAATTCAATGGCCAAAACAAACAGATATGGTGAAAAGGGCAACCTCAAAATTGTCAAAGATATAACCATTATTTATAATTTTACATAAAAGAGTGTTATACATTACTTTTATCGATCTTATAAGACATTCCCCAAAATGTAAATAATCCAGCCACTTATAAATACATTGTAGCTTTACTTTATAGGAAGGTTTATCAAAATCTGCAATAAAGATTATGCCTCGTTTCCCTGCATTATTTCTAATAATTGTCTAATGTTATCTCCAAAATATCTTCATTTCAATAATCCTGTCTGATTGTGATGAATAATATCCGATACATCTTTTTTAATTCTATGAGCAATACCTTTTGCCAATATTTTATACTTAGTGGCTTTATACTGTCCACCCAGCTCCTACTTCAGTAGGAGAGTAATCATCTATTTTTTTGTGTGTCAGATAGTTTAACATTTATATATGAATAATTGAAACGTGGATTTTCATAAAAAATCATTCATAAAATGTTTCATATATTTCTATTGGAATACCATCAAGGCCAGGGGTTTCCCCAGTCTGAAAGGAGTCAATTGCCAACCATAGTTCGTCCTGTGTAATTTGTCCTTCGTAATAATGTTTTTGTGTTGCATATAAGTTTACCAGATTTTTAAGTAAAAGGATATCACAACACTTCATCAAGTGAAGATGAAGGAACTTGAAAGGAAAAATGTGTGTAAAAGCATTTTGCTCTTCATTCAAAATGCTACAAAAAAAATACAATGCAGTTGGAAAGTTTTCAGACCCCTGGACTTTTTCCACATTTTGTTATGTTACAGCCTTATTCTAAAATGGATTAAAATATTTTTTTCCCTCATCAATCTACACACAATACCCCATAATGACAAAGTGAAAACAGGTTTTTAGACATTTTTGCATATGTATTAAAAATAAAAGACAGAAATAACTTATTTACATACAGTGGCAAGAAAAAGTATGTGAACCCTTTGGAATTACCTGGATTTCAGCATAAATTTTACATCAAATTTGATCTGATCTTTGTCTAAGTCACAACAATAGACAAACACTGTGTTTAAACTTTAAACTTTCACAGTGTAGGTTGGAAAAAGTATGTGAACCCCTAGGCTAGGGGTGACTTTTCCAAAAACTAATTGGAGTCAGGAGTCAGCTAAACTGGAGTTCAATCAATGAGACAAGATTGGAGATGTTGGTTAGAGCTGCCCAAACCTATAAAAAACAGGCACACAATTTAAGTTTGCTATTCACAAGAAGCATTGCCTGATGTGAACCATGCCTTGAGGAAAAGAGATCTCAAAAGATCTAAGATTAAGAATTGTTGACTAGCATAAAGCAGGAAATGGTTACAAAAGTATCTCTAAAAGCCTTGATGTTCAACAGTCCATGGTAAGACAAATTGTCTATAAATGGAAAACGTTCGGCACTGTTTCTACTCTCCCTAAAAGTGGCCGTCCTGCAAAGATGACAGCAAAGCACAGTGCAGAATGCTCAATGAGGTTAAGAAGAATCCTAGAGTGTCAGCTAAAGACTTAAATCTCTGGGACATGCTAACATCTCTGTTGACGAGTCTAGGATACGTAAAACATTCAAAAAGAATGGTGTTCATGGGAGAACACCATGGAAGAAGCCACTGCTGTCCAAAAAAATCATTGCTGCACATCTGAGGTTCGCAAAAGAGCACCTGGATGTTCCACAGCGCTACTGGAAAAATATTATGTGGACAGATGAAACTAAAGTTGAGTTGTTTGGAAGGAACACACAACACTATGTGTGGAGAAAAAAAGTCACAGCACACAAACATCAAAACCTCATCCCCACTGTAAAGTATGGTAGAGGGAGCATCATGGTTTGGGGCTGCTTTGCTGCCTCAGGGCCTAGACAGCTTCCTATAATCGACGGAAAAAGTTTATCAAGACATTTTGCAGGAGAATGTAAGGCTATCTGTCCGCCAATTGAAGCTCAACAGCAGTTGGGTGATCCAACGACAACGACAAAAAACACAGAAGTAAATCAACAACAGAATGTCTCCAACAGAAGAAAATACGTCGTCTAAAGTGGCCCAGTCCTGACCTCAACCCGATTGAGATGCTGTGGCATGACACCAAAAGAGCAGTTCACACCAGACATCCCAAGAATATTGCTGAATTGATACAGTTTTGTAAAGAGGAATTGTCCAAAATTCCTCTTGTACTGGTCTGATCTGCAACTACAGAAAATGTTTGGTTGAGATTATTGCAACAAAAAGGAGGGACAACCAGTTATTAAATCCAATTGTTCACATACTTTTCCCACCCTGCACTGTGAATGTGTTCACAGTGTGTTCAATAAAGACATGAAAACCTATAATTGTTTGTGTGTAATTAGTTTAAGTAGACTGTGTTTGTCTATTGTTGTGATGTAGATGAAGATCAGATCAATTTCTATGACAAATCTTTGCAGAAATCCAGGTAATTCCAAATGGTTCACATACTTTTTCTTGCCACTGTAAGTATTCAGACCCTTTGCTATGAGACTCGAAATTGAGCACAGGTGCAAACTGTTTCCATTGGTCATCCTTGAGATGTTGCTACAACTTGATTCGAGTCCACCTGTGGTAAATTCAATTGGTTGGACATTATTTGGAAAGGCACACACTTGTCTATATAAGGTCCCACAGTTGACAGTGCTTGTCAGAGCAATAATCATACCATGAGGTCGAAAGAATTGCCCATAGTGCTCCAAGACAGGATTGTGTCGAGTCACAGATCTGGGGAAGGGTACCAAAACATTTCTGCAGCATTGAAGGTCCCCAGGAACACAGTGGTAAGATGTTTGGAACCACCAAACTGAGCAATTGGAGGAGAAGGGCCTTGGTCAGGGAGGTGACCAAGAACCCAATGGTCACTCTGACAGAGTTCCTCTGTGGAGATGGGAAAACCTTCCAGAAGGACAACCATCTCTGCAGCACTCCACCAATCAGGCCTTTATGGTAGAGTGGCCAGACGGAAGCCACTCCTTAGTTAAAGGCACATGAAGGCCCACTTAGAGTTTGACAAAAGGCACCTAAAGAGTCTCAGACCATGGGAAACAAGCTTATCTGGTCTGATGAAACCAAGATTGAACACTTTGGCCTGAATGCCCAGTGTCACATCTGGAGGAAACCTGGCACCATCCCTATGGTGAAACATGGTGGTGGCAGCATCATGCTGTGGGGATGTTTTTTAGTGGCAGGGACTGGGAGACTAGTCAGGATTGAGGGTAAGATAAACGGAGCAAAGTACAGAGAGATCCTTGATGAAAACCTGCTCCAGAGGCCCTCCAACTGGGACAAAGGTTCACCTTCCAACAGGGCAACGACCCTAAGCACACAGCCAAGACAACGCAGGAGTGGATTCGGGAGTCTCTGAATGTCCTTGAGTGGCCCAGCCAGAGACCGGACTTGAATCCGATCTAACATCTCTGGAGAGAGCTGAAAATGGCTATGCTGCAACGATCCCCATCCAACCTGACAGAGCATGAGAGGATCTGCAGAGAAGAATGGGAGAAACTCCCCAAATACAGGTGTACCAAGCTTGTAACGTCATACCCAAGAAGACTCAAGGCTGTAATCGCTGCCAAAGGTGCTTTAGCAAAGTACTGATTAAAGGGTCTGAATACTTTTTGAAATCTGATATATACAGTTGAAGTCGGACGTTTACATACACTTAGGTTGGAATCATTAAAACTAGTTTTTCAACCACTCCACAAATTTCTTGTTAACAAACTTTAGTTTTGGCAAGTTGGTTAGGACATCTACTTTGTGCATGACACAAGTAATTTTACCAACAATTGTTTACAGACAGATTATTTAACTTATAATTCACTGTATCACAATTCTAGCTGGACAGAAGTTTACATACACTAAGTTGACAGTGCCTTTAAACAGCTTGGAAAATTCCAGGAAGTGAGGTCATGGCTTTAGAAGCTTCTGATAGGCTAATTGACATAATTTGAGTCAATTGGAGGTGTACCTGTGGATGTATTTCAAGGCCTTCCTTCAAACTCAGTGGCTCTTTGCTTGACATAATGGGGAAATCAAAAGAAATCAGCCAAGACCTCAGAAAAAAAATTGTAGACCTCCACAAGTCTGGTTCATCCTTGGGAGCAATTTCCAAATGCCTTTATACAGCTTGTTACCTGTATTTCCAAATGCCTTCATACAGCTTGTTACCTGTATAAAAGACACCTGGGAGCCAGAAATCTTTCTGATTGAGAGGGGGTCACATACTTATTTCCCTCATTAAAATGCAAATCAATTTATAACATTTTTGACATGTGTTTTTCTGTTCAAATAAACCTACCATTAAAATTATAGACTGATCATTTCTTTGTCAGTGGGCAAACATACAAAATCAGCAGGGGGATCAAATACTTTTTTCCCTCACTGTATATATATATAATATATATACATATATATTATATATATATATATATATTTTGTATTATAAATTTACAACAATTTCAAAAATCCTGTTTTTGCTTTGTCATTATGGGATATTATGTGTAGTTTGATGAGAAAAAACAACTATTGAATCCATTTTACAGTAAGGCTGTAACATAATAAAAGATGAAAAAAGTAAAGGGGTCTGAATACTTTCCGAATGCACTGTAGATGAAAACTCTCTTGGTAAATAGTTTGGTGGACAGCTTATCATGAGCTATTCTGACTTGGGCGAGCAGAACCTTGAGACTTCCTTAATATTAGAGATTGCGCACAAGCTGTTAACAAAGGGACACACACCTCCCCCTTGAGCTTACCTGGGGCTGTCGTTCGATCCTGTTGATGCATAGAAAAACAGCTAGATGTATATTATCCTTGTTCTTGTTCAGCCACAGCTTGAAGGGTATTACAGTTCTTCACGTCCCGTTGATGTGATAGTCTCGAACGGAGCTCGTCCAGTTTGTTCTCAAGTGATTATACGTTCACCAATAGAATGGAGGGTAGAGGCGGATTATTTACTCGCCAATGTAGTTTAGTCTGGCTGGCAGCACATCGGCCTCTCTTACGCCATCTCTTCCTTTTCTGAGTCTCAGGGATTTTGTATTTGTATTTTTGTAAGTATATTTATTATGGATCCCCATTAGCTGCTGCCAAAGCCAAGCTACTCTTCCTGGGGTTCAGCAAAATTAAGGCAGTTTATACATCTTTAAAACATTACAATACATTCACAGATTTCACATCACACTGTGTGCCCTCAGGCCCCTTTTTCACAACTACCACATATCTACAGTACTAAATCCATGTGTATGTATAGTGCGTATGGTATTGTATGTATGTGTGTGTGTGTGTATGCATGTGTCTTAAGCAGAGACAAGATTGAAGAATGACGCTGCAATGGATAGCTGACATTTTACAGGCTCCTGACTAATTCTGTTATTTTGTGTTTTTTTTGCGTTGGTCTTAACTTTTTTTGTACATAATGTTTCTGCCATCATTTCCTATGACCGAAAAGAGCTTCGGACATCAGAACAACGAGCACTAACTTCGTTTTGGATGAAGATATTTGGAAGGACAGACCGTTCACCCCGGACCAGGCCGTAATAAGTTGGCAAGGAATAAGTTAGCCCTAAATATTTCTAAAACTAAAAGCTTTGTATTTGGAACAAAACACTCACTAAACCTTTAACGTCAACTAAATATTGTAATAAATAATGTGGAAATTGAGCAAGTTGAGATGAATAAACTGCTTGGAGAAACACTAGATTCTAAACTGTCATGGTCAAAACATATTGATGCAGTAGTAGCTAAGATGGGGAGAAGTCTGTCTATAATAAAGCGATGCTCTGCCTTCTTAACGCAATCAACAAGGCAGGTCCTACAGGCCCTAGTTTTGTCGCACCTTGGTTACTGTTCAGTCGTGTGGTCAGGCGCCACAAAAAAAGGACTTGTGAAAATTGCAATTGGCTCAGAACAGGGCAGCATGGCTGGCCCTTAGATGTACACAGAAAGCTAATAATAATAACATGCATGTCAATCTCTCCTGGCTGAAAGTGGAGGAGAGATTGACTTCATCACTACTTTTATTTATGAGTGGTATTGACATGTTGAATGCACCGAGCTGTCTGTCTAAACTACTGGCACACAGCTCGAACACCCATGCATACCCCACAAGACATGCCAAAAGAGGTCTCTTCACAGTCCCCATGTCCAGAACAAACAAAGGGAAACACACAGTACTACATAGAGCCATGACTACATGGAACTCTATTCCACATCAGGTAACTGACGTAAGCAGTAAAATTAGATTTAAAAAACAGATTAAAAAAACACCTTATGGAACAGCGGGGACTGTGAAGCAACACAAACATTGGCACAGACACATGCATAAGGCAACACACGATTCCTGTAGTCGTGCCAATTATGTTGTTTTATTCCAGGGGAGAGAGCAACAGAGAGACACAGTCAAATAACAGATGAAGGGACCCATAGAACTAATCAGATACATGGAATGAATGGGTGGTTAGATACAGAGGAGAGAGGACACAAAATCACGGTCAACATTTCCTTCATTAAAAATTTGACAAATATCAAGTTATAAACCCATTTAGAAAACGCTAGGGAACAAAACTGGAACAGCACTCCAAACATTGCCACAGGTATTGGGCTAAGCCCGTCGTACATAAACGCAGTCATCTTCTCAATTTTCATGTTTGCTAATAACTGTTTATGCTGTAACCTACAGTAACATGTCATCTAGACAAGTTGGAAGCACAGCAACATTTCCCCGCCATCCCTGATCGGCTCATCAAAGCTTGATGTATTCTGAAATATGCTGTGAAATCCTACATCTGAAACGTAGCAGATAATTCATACTGATAGCTTCTAGATTTTAATGTACAGTATGTACAACATACTGATGGCAGACTGCAGGTAGAGTGGTAATATCTCCCGGATGGATGATGATGGCTCTGACAGGGATGTGTTGAGGTGTTCTCTTTTCGCCTTAAATCCTTCCCACACATGCCACACTTCGATCTGACCAAATTAATATCTTGATATCAACCTGGCCAGATTGTACGATTTGCCTCACGTTCTGCGATTGGCTTGTGAAGCCTGACGTAGGCTGACGTAGGCTACTTCAACTGCAACGTAGGCTACGCCAACTGCCACGTAGGCTACGCCAACAGTTGAAAGAACAACATCATGCTGTTGCTGTGTTCCTATTGGTTAGTCACCGGGATCAGCTCGTAACACCAGCCACACTACACGATAAAGGCTCAAAGTTTCGGACACTGTCAGAACTTCGTCAGAACCTACGACCGCACCTAGTGGTACTACGTTTGCAGACCTTGACACACTGAATGAGCCAAGAAGTCCAGCAATCGTTTACGACCCAAGAATTTGCCCATGACGTGGACATTTTGTCTGGGACAGCACAATTGTGAAGTCTGTGCAGGTCTTTACTCAACAAAGGTCATTCCCACCCCTGTGATGTCATCTGTCTTTCACTTCATATCTCTCTTCTGATGTACATGGCCAGAGCCTTTATAGTTTCTGTGAAAACCTGTGTGTGTGCATGTGTGTCTGCATGTACCGTAGAGTGCTGTCCTCACAGCGGATGTGGCAACAGAGCTGACAGGTGTGACAGATGGTGGCAGTGGATGACGTCACAGACGTGACAAAAATACTTTAATCAAATGATTATATACATCCTGTAAGGTTCTCTATCTATCTCTTCTTTCTGTCTCTCTTCTCCCTCGCTTATCTCCTTTTCTCTCTTCCCTGCCTGTGCTGTAGAAGTCTTTAAGTCTGAGTTGTGTAAAAGTATTGAAGGGACATTGTTTTAATGAGCATTAGCTGTGTTCCTCCTACCCAGCAGCCTCGTGTCACGCCCTGACCTTAGAGAGCCTTTTTATGTCTCTATTTGGTTTGGTCAGGGTGTGATTTGGGGTGGGCATTCTATGTTTTTGTTTTCTATGATTTTGTATTTCTATGTTTTGGCCGGGTATGGTTCTCAATCAGGGACAGCTGTCTATCGTTGTCTCTGATTGGGAACCATACTTAGGTAGCCCTTGTCCCTCCTTTCAGGGTGGGAGGTTAACTTTGTGGCACTTTGCCCTTAAGCTTCACAGTTGTTTAGTATTGTTTATTGTTTTTGTTGGCGTCATTTTCTTAATAAAAGGGAATATGTACGCTAACGACGCTGCACCTTGGTCCTCTTCATTTGACGGCCGTGACACCTCGTCTATAGACCTGGGTTCATCCTAATTTAGCTAATGGGAGGGAGTGTGTAGGACCACAGCAGCGTCTCCAGCACACAAGAGGAAAACCACCCACAGAGAAATAGAATAGAACCAGCCACCCGCAAATACAAAGAGAGAGCCAGCAGTGCACTGTAACGAAGAACTGGTATTGTCAACAGAAAAAAAGACTGAAACTTTTTAATGCAACATACTGTAAGTTATTGTGCATTGTAGGAAAATGTTGTGGGTGTGGAAATAATTGTTGTATTTCAAATGGTTCTGTAATTCCACCCCACAGAATACAGATCCTTACTGAATTTTTGGAGCGCCAAAACCCTTTTGGCCACTAGTGGGTGAATGGTATTGTTGTTTCTGGCTAATTAACATACTTTGCTTTGTAAGAGGTTATATTTGTTGCACCCATGAGTGAGATTGCTGTACCAATTTAACTCCTATGTGGTTATAGTGCCCCATCTATTTAAAATGGTATGTTGTTATGGCCTCCAGAGGTGCAAGTCATATAAAACACAAAATATTTATTAATATTCTGTAATGTTTGTAACCATTTTACCAAGCAGCCAACCTGCTTGCACCAATCTCTTGTAATTATAGTAAAATACTGTGAAATACAAACCCCTCCCCTCAACAAATTTCATGAATCCATTCATTAATAAATACATTGATTAATTGATTCATTCCGATTACGATAGCACTTTTTTACAGTATAATGCAGCCAATTTTACAGTATTGTACTGTTTGTCATTACACAGTACTTGCTTTGATACTGTATTTATATTACACTAAGTGTAGTGTAATATGAAATACAGCATTTACTTGCCACTAATGGTAGCCCCTTTACAGTGTGTGTGTGTGTGTGTGTGTGTGTGTGTGTGTGTGTGTGTGTGTGTGTGTGTGTGTGTGTGTGTGTGTGTGTGTGTGTGTGTGTGTGTGTGTGTGTGTGTGTGTGTGTTGTGTGTGTGTGAAGAGAGAGAGAGAGAGAGAGAAACAGGCACCTCGCAAATGGAGAGTGAGCCAGAAGAGCTGCAAACAATATGTTATCTTCTCTCGCCTTGATCAGCGTGACAAAGACTAAAGTTAATCTTTAGAAATTCAGAGGCAAGCTCTGATGCTGTTCGGAAAGTCGGGACACCATAAAAAAGTTTACTTTATTTAAGTGACACTCTCTCCATACCTAGAAACATGTAGTTAAAGTGTGTGTGCAAGTGCGTGTGGGTGTGTCATGATGACACAATCTCTGATTGCCACAGACCTAAATGGTATCTGCTCTTGAATATGGATTTCATCAGATATCCCCTCCCCCTCTGTGTTTGTGTGACTTCCTGATCTACCTATGACAGCAGGATATTCATGGAAACCACAAGTTGTACTGCATGTCCTAAAATAAAATATTGATATTCGATACATCGGAAGCTTTTCCATAGTGGAGTGGAGGCTGGTAGGACAGAGAGAGACAGGACAGCAGATCATGCCCAAGCACAACAGGGAGATACAGCACATGTCAGGATGGGTCTAAGCACAGACACGTCATAGCAACGTAGAGCCAACCCAGATAGACCGGAGCTCTGATGGAGAGTGATCGGAGCCCACTCTATATGATAGTTCCATGGGGAGATCACACACATTAATGTCCCCACATATCCTCTACAATCACCTAAAGCCATGTCCCTAATCAGTAGAAACTTTTAGATTATATGACAATCAGAAATCATGAATGTAAGATCTTTGGGTTTTGCCTCACCACAATGTATAAAGCACAAGCACGGAGGGAGTGTGAGTATATCTAGTTCACAATTCACCGACAATTGGTGTTGATGCGGGCATTGTGGTTCTGATCAGGAATATAAATGAATAGGCCTGGGTCATTCTAGTCAATCACTGGTTAACCGTGGGCTGTTCTAGGCCTAGTTCTTCTTTCAAATCAGGTTAAAGAGGTTAACAAACCTCTGTTGATTGGTACAGTCAAAAGTATTTTAATTTACAGTACCAGTCAAACGTTTGGACACATTTCTTCTCATTCAAGGGTTTTTCTTTATGTTTATGCTATTTTCTACATTATAAAATAATAGTGAAGACATCAAAACTATGAAACATCACATATGGAATCATGTAGTAACCAAAAAAGCTAAACAAAGTGTAAAACAAATCAAAATATATTTTATATTTGAGATTCTTCAAAGTAGCCACCCTTTGCCTTGATGACAGCTTTGCACACTCTTGGCCTTCTCTCAACCAGCTTCACCTGGAATTATTTTCCAACAGTCTTGAAGGACTTCCCACACATGCTGAGCACTTGTTGGCTGCTTTTCCTTCACTCTGCGGTCCAATTCATCCCCATCCATCTCAATTGGGTTGAGGTCGGGTGATTGTAGAGGCCAGGTCATCTGATGCAGCACTCCATCACTCTCCTTCTTGGACAAATAGCCCTTACATAACCGGGGGGTATGTTGGGTCATTGTCCTGTTGAAAAACAGGGCAAAGCAGATGGGATGGCGTATCGCTACAGAATGCTGTGGTAGCCATGCTGGTTAAGTGTGCCTTGAATTCTACATAAATCACTGACAGTGTCACCAGCAAAGAACCCCCACACCATCACACCTCCTCCTCCATGTTTCACAGTGGGAACTACACATGCAGAGATCATCCGTTCACCTACTCTGCGTCTCACAAAGACACGGCGGTTGGAACCATTAATCTCAAATTTGGACTCATCAGACCAAAGGACAGATTTCCACCTGTCTAATGTCCATTGCTCGTGTTTCTTGGCCCAAGCAAGTCTCTTATTCTTATTGGTGTCCTTTAGTAGTGTTTGTTTTGCAGCAATTCGACCATGAAGGCCTGAACAGTTGATGTTGAGATGTGTCTGTTACTTAAATTCTGTGAAGCATTTATTTGGGTTGCAAATTCTGAGGCTTGTAACTGTAATGAACTTATCCTCATCAGCAGAGGTAACTATGGGTCTTCCTTTCCTGTGGTGGTCCTCAAGACAGCCAGTTCCATCATAACGCTTCATGGTTTTTACGAATGCACTTGAAGAAACTTTCAACGATCTTGAAATTGTCTTAAAGTAATGATGGACTGTAAATTTTCTTTGCTTATTTGAGCTGTTCTTACCATAAATTGGACTTGATAGTTTACCAAATAGGGCTATCTTCTGTATACCACCCCTATCTTGTCACAACACAATTGATTGGCTCAAATGCAGTATTAACTTTTAACAAGGCACATCTGTTAATTGAAATGCATTCCAGGTGACTACCTCATGAAGCTGGTGGAGAGAATGCCAAAAGTGTGCAACACTGTCACCAAGGAAACTTTGAAGAATCTTAAATATAAAATATAAGTCACCAAGGCTACTTTGAAGAATCTCAAATATAAAATATATTTTGATTGGTTTAACACTTTCTTGGTTTCTACATGATTCCATATGTTATTTAATAGTTTTGATGTATTCATTATTATTCTACAATGTAGAAAATAGTAAAAATAAAGAAAAACCCTTGAATGAGTAGGAGTGTCCAAACGTTTGACTGGTACTGGAAGATGAAGGTACTGTATTTTTGCATGGGTAATGTAGTACACACATGCGCACACCTGCACATCCCACGCACACACACACATTTTTCAATTTTGTTTGTGTTGTTATTCATTGTTGTGGGGAGGTTACAGATACATTATCCATTTCAAATTATAAGCCTGTAGGCTGACACTCCCAAAAAATCTGAATAAACAGGAAAATAAAATAAAAAATACGTGGGCCTCCACCCCCAATCTCCCATCACACTCCCCGAACCCCACCCGGCCAACATGTCTCCATCCATGTCTAGACTGCATTCGGAAAGTATTCAGACCCCTTGACTTTTTCCACATTTTGTTACATAACAGTCTTATTTTAAAATTGATTTTTCTTATCAATCAAAAAACTGAAAAAATACATAAGTATTCAGACCCTTTACAGTGATTTGGCAGTGATTACAGCCTTGAGTCGTCTTGGGTATGATGGAAGCAGCTTGGCACACCTGTATTTGAGGAGGTTCTCCCATTCTTCTCTGCAGATCCTCTCAAGCTCTGTCAGGTTGGATTGGGAGCGTCGCTGCACAGCTATTTTCAGGTCTCTCCAGAGATGTTCGATCGGGTTCAAGTCCGGACACTGGCTGGGCCACTCAAGGACATTCGGAGACTTGTCCCTAAGCCACTCCTGTGTTGTCTTGGCTGTGTGCTCACGGTCGTTTTCCTTTTGCAAGGTGAACCTTCACCCCAGTCTGAGGTCCTGAGCGCTCTGGAGCAGACTTTCATCAAGGATCTCTCTGTACTTTGCTCCGTTCATCTTTCCCTTGATCCTGACTAGTCTCCCAGTCCCTGCCACTGAAAAACATCCCCACAGCATAATGTTGCCACCACCGTGCTTCACCGCAGGCTTTCTGTTAAGGTTTCTGGCAATGTTTTTTCTAATGAAGGAAATATATCTATTCCCAAATATTTAAAATGGAAACTGATTGAGATTCCATATGTAGAAATGGAGTCTTCCAATGGGTCTTTAGAGGTTGTAGGGCAGATTGTTAGATTTATTTCATAACTTCAGATAGAGCTGAATTTGTCTATGATCTTCAAAGCTTTTGAGGGGTTGAGATACATTGTCTAGATAAAGTAAGATCTCTTTGGCGTATAAATCCTCTTAAGGATTGTACCCTTTATTTCCAATCTTTGCCTTAAATGACAAAACCAAATCTAACTGCCTGTGGCTCAGGAGCTGAAGCAAGGATATGCATATGTTTTATACCATTTGAAAGGAAACACTTTGAAGTTTGTGGAAATGTGAAATTAATGTAGGAGAATATAACACATTAGATCTGGTAAAAGATAATACAAACAAAAAAACATGCGTTTTTGCTTTTTTTTTGTTCCATCATATTTGAAATACAAGAGAAAGGCCAAACTTTCAGAAATGAGTCTAGGTGTAATTTAGATTTTGGCCACCAGACGGCAGCAGTGTGCGCAAAGTTTCAGACTGATCCAGTGAAGAATTACATCACTGCACAATATTTTGCATCAAGTTGTAATGAACACAATGGGAGACAGAGCGCTGGTTTCAAGTGCAGGGCGCAGCAGGTGGCTATTTGTAAAGGACCACAGGAGGAGGCAGGTAGCTGGGTCCAGGGGCAGGCAGAACAGGGGGTCCAAAAAGGCAACAGTACAGGCAGGGAAAAGACTAGCAATGTCGTCTGGGAGATCAGGCAATAGGTTGATAACTGGAAATCCGATAGGCTAAAGTACAGGCAGGGAATAGGCAAAAGGCGTCGTTAGTGAGGCAGGCAAAAACTATCATACATGGGAGGATTAAATTACAGGACAAACAGCGCTCCGAATAGAAGTGTGTCACAAAACAAACAAACCCCACAATGATGGGGTGCAAAGAACTGAACTAAATTGTGTGTGATAATGACATACAGGTGCGTGAACAGGTGATCAAAATTCAGGTGATTGGGATCTAGAGAGTGAGCTGCGTTCAGGGGATATATGTGTTTGAGAGTGTGAGCTAGAAAGTGGGCCCAGCTATATAACATGTAGTGTCGTTTTGTTAGATAAAATCCTTCTTTATATCCCAAAAAGTCCGTGAAGTTGGCGCCATCGATTTGAGTAATTCACTCCTTCAACTTGCAGAGAAAGGAATCCGAAAATCTGCCCCTAAACTTTGTTTCAACAAGTCAAAATGCATTTCTATTTACTCCTCAGATACCCTAAAATGTAATCAAACTATAATATTTATTTCAGAAAGAAGTATGTCCAATAGGAAACCGATTTTAGCAGGTGCGTAATTTCTTCATGGCGCGCGCAAACACGAATTTCCAAGACTGTGTCCTTCTACTAAAACTGTTATTTCATCCAGCGAGCTAATTTATAATATGACCTTTCTCTTGCATTTCTAAGAGGATGGTCTCTCAAAAAAAGTTGTTTTCCCTACAAGATCTATTGTGTTATATTCTCCTACATTATTTAAACATTTCGACAAACTTCAAAGTATTTTCTTTCCAATGATACCAATTATATGCATATCCTGGTTTCGGGGCCTGAGCTACAGTTTCCTTTGGCACGTCATTCAGGCAGGAAATGGAGAAAAAAGGGGCCTAGCCCTAAGAAGTTTTAACATGAGATCCTCTCTAGTCTTTACAGGAATGTGGTTTTGAATATAAATGGCAACACATCCACCTTTGGCATTTCTGTCTTTTCTTTAGATGTTATAAACATGTATTGCTACCACTGTATCATCAAATATATTATCTAAGTGAGTTTCAGAGATTGTCATCTGTTAAAATTATTGATTTCATGAACCTTGTTTCTTAAGCTACATGTGTTAACGTGGGCTATTTGTAGCACTTTTCTGGGATGATTGATTGTTTTCATTGCTTTACAGGGAAGCTTAGCAGAAGTAGACATGCTCATGTTATTTATGTTAGTGCAGGGTGAGCTGCACACAGTGGACTTCCTGCTAGGGCACACTGCCTCAGTGCTAACAGTATAACTCTGGTTCATAGATACATGATTACTGCATACAATATCTATAGGACCAGCAGAGGCATTCAGGGCAGTTACAGGGACATAAATTAGGTTACTTACATTGTGTCTTCCAATGCCCCTGGGATAATGTACATTTGCTGGAGAATTATGACAACTCAGCAACACAATGGTAGGGATTAACTGAGCTTGTGTCATTGATAAGTCATTGTCTCAACACGGCCATATAACGCTGTGAAGGGATCCAGGAACCCAAATGATTTGGGTGGATCCTATCCTCCTTGTAAAACAAGCTTTGTTTCCAGAGGGTATCAAAATTGTCAATAAATGTTACACCCGCAGAGCTGTAAAAGTCTTGTAGGCAGTTATGGAGGGCTGAAAGTCTGCTGAAATGTTCAATACCACAATTTAGGGAGGGCATGGGGCCAGACATTATGGGGCGGAGACCCAATCAGTTCTTTAAAATCCATCTTCAGATTTTCTGAGCTGCCCTTCATATTGTGCTTAAATCCCACATGAACTTTGATAGACTCAATTTCCTGATGCTGGTTTAAAATGTTTGGCAGCATCTTGTTGATGTCCTGTACTCATGCTCCTGGATAGCACACCATTTTTTCTCTCCAGGAACTGAGACATTTCTACCACTCACACAATTCGTTGAACCTTTCACGGGCTCACGAGAAGCAGGATTGAGTACGCCCGCTACTCCCGGATATAGGTCCAGACCTCCCACAGCAGGCAGTGCCCCATTAGATCCAGAGAGAGGGAAAGAAGCCAAGCTTTACGACGAAGCCACTGTTGAAGTCAGCGTAGTTGGAGTCAGCACAGCCGTCTCAGACACAGGAAATCCCAGCGATGAAGGCGCAGGTAGATCAGACACCAGTGCAGCGAAGCTATTCCTTATGTCAATCTGCTTCGACCCTCTCGCAGTCACTCCCGCTTAGCAGCATGCCGCTGCCTTCGGTTTTCACAACTTGTGACATTGGACCAGGGATGATTGGATCAATCTTCTTGCTGTTTTCCATCTACTCCACTACTAGATGGAGGAGGAGAAGCAGATGGAGACAACTTCCTTGGCAGGCAAGTTCCAGGTAGCACAGGCCATTTGGATAGGGACAGATGACAAGGCGGGGAAACATCCATCAGGCTGAGCGGCGTCTCCCACAGGAGTTTCCATTTCTGATGTGGAAAAAGAAACATTGCAGGTGTTTCCGATTGGACATTTCAGCCACAATATTTTGCTAAAGTCTGTGCATGTGCACGTGTCTGCTCCTGAAATGCACTGCCCTCATTCCCAGCTATGCCTGAGGGGTTTGGGAGGGAGGATAAGGGCTGAGCTTAGTTTTCAGTATTCATAGTAACACAACACATAGCAGAGCAGGAGAGGAAAGTCGGGAAGATGGGAGGAGACAGAGGAGAAGAGTTGACAGAGGAGAAGAGAAGAGAGGAAGGTGGGCGACGAGTGGTTAGTGTGTTATATAATATGAGAGCACCCACCAGATCTGGGACCTGGTCTAGAGAGACACCCTGAGCGCTGGGGCTCAGCCAGACAGAATCTCTCTCTCTCTCTCTCTCTCTCTCTCTCTCTCTCTCTCTCTTCTCTTCTCTCTCCTCTCTCTCTCTCTCTCTCTCTCTCACTTTTCACGTTTCTGTTCTATTCCTCCCCGTTTTTCTCACCTCTCAATTTCCGTTCCCTCACTTTCTACCACTTTCACTGGCTCTCTCATTCTATCTATTATACTCTCTATTTCCCTCTCCCTCCTTACCTCTCTCTTCCTCTATCTCTCTCTCCCTAGCAGAAGGCTCAGAGGGATAGTCTTGTCACTGACCACCACCAGTCTAGAGAGATTTACATTTTGCTTCCTTCCAGAGGCAGACATCGTCCCTGGGATTTCTAACACACCAGACAATTCTTTCCCTCAAGGCCCCAACATCTACCCATGTTTTCCTTTGAGGCGACCATTATTAGCCAGATAATGATCATATTTCACAAAAAAAACTAGTTAGACGAGGAACTGGGCTAAAAACGGACCAGCCCATCTGGCATTTCGGACTGAAAACGAACCAGCCCATCTAGCATTTCGGGCAAATGCCAGATGGGCTGGTCTGTTTTTAGCCCAGTGGCCCATCCACTCCTGCTTCCCTTTGTCCCTCTTCCTCCCAACCTAATGGATCTGGTCACCATAGCCCTCTATACTTTGCCTATAGGCTTTGAACGTCTCTCAAAGCCCTGACACACACACTACGATCGGCAATCACCTGCTGTCCCTGCAGTTTCAGGGACCACCTAGTGTGTGGTTGAGAGAGGTGGCCGCCTTCCCCATTCAACATGTAGGCAAATATTTTGTAGGAAACAACTTTGCCATCATGATCATGTCGTAAAATTGTCTTTAGACATATAGCAATGTTGTCATTAGCTTGTAAAGGTTGTGAAAAATAGCCAGAAATGCTAACGTTAGCTAGCTAAAATCTGGCGGTCTCGCCTCAATCTGAGCTAGCTAGCTAACGTTATTCTGCATCAAAAATCAATCTTGCGACATCACTATGCAATGACTAAAAATGTCCTACTAATTATTTGCCTCTTTTTGAAATGTAATTGTACTTCCAAGCCACTGTAATGCACCTTGGATGAAGTCTTCATCTGCGCCAATTGACAATGTATTGAGTAGAACGCTCAGTCCGGCATCAGTCCTAATACGGATGTTCAAAACAATATTGTGACGAAATGTGCAACCCATGAATTAGGATTGAAACGTGAAGTAAACTGGTTTAATGTCAAGGGGAAAAGTTCCTAGAATTATGAATGTTGCAGAGTAGCTATCAACTTCTGAAATGTGATGTGGTATTATATTTCACAGTGAATGGCTACTAGAACACCAGAGTGGTTGAGACTTGCATTATTGTGTTGGGGTGGGAGAGTGTTCAGGGGACTCTCAGGCAATATGTGTGCGGCGCATGCGTGTGGGACTGTGTGAGTGGGTGTGTGTATGTATGTGAGTGCGGGATATCATTGATGGTGTGCCAGAAGATGAGATCTGTCACTGTCAGCTGTTCCTGCTGTGCCACAAGGCGGCAGGTAGCCTAGCAATTAAGAGCGTTAGGCCAGTAACCAAAAGGTTGATTTTTCGAATCCCGAGCCGGCAAGGTTGAAAAGTCTCCCATTCTGCCCTTGAGCAATGCAGTTAACCCCCCAACCACACCTGCTCCCCAGCTTCCGATGACATGGACGTTGATTAAAGCAGCCCCCTGAAACAGAGGGGTTGGGTTTAAATGCAGAAGACACATTTCAGTTGTGCAACTGAAACTTTTATTTTATTTAACCTTTATTTAACTAGGCAAGTCAACAAATTCTTATTTACAATGATAGCCTTGGAACTGTGGGTTAACCGCCTTGTTCAGTGGCAGAACAACATATTTTTACCTTGTCAGCTCAGGGACTCGATCTATCAACCTTTGGTTACTGGCCCAACACTCTAACCACTATGCTTCCTGCTATCCAACATAGAGTAATACACCTTTTAATGAATATCCCTGTGTGTGCTGCGTGTGTGCGTGTTGTGCGTGTGTGGTGTGTGTGTGTGTGTGTGGTGTGTGTGTGTGTGTGTGGTGTGTGTGTGTGTGTGTGTGTGTGTGTGGTGTGTGTGTGTGTGTGTGTGTGTGAGTGTACGTACATGCTTGTGTATACTTACATGCATGTGTGTGTGCCAGAGGTGTACCAGAGGAAGCTATACGAGAACGGCCTCATTGTAAAGACTGAAATGGAATGAATGGAACAGAGTCAAACGTGGTCTCCATATGTTTGATGTGTTTCATACCGTTCCATCAATTCCATTCCAGCCATTACAATGAGCCCGTCCTCCTATAGTTCCTTCCTACCCTCTTCTGGTGTGAACGTATATGTGTGTTTGTGTGTGTGTATGTGCTTTTGTGTGTGTATGGCAAATTGATTTAAGCCTAGCTGTTTATCTCTGCTTTTGCTCGGTAACTCCAAATTCAAGTTTGATTATGTCCACGAAATTGAAACACATTTTGTCCCCAAAATGAGACGTGGGATGGGGAATGTTCTATGTTTTTCCTGCGAGAGACCCAGAAATAGAGCTTTGTTCCAGAAGAAAAACATGCATTTCTGATCCACTCTATTTTGTCTCTATTTTGTTTTTGAAATGGTTTTCTAAACCCTAACCCTAAACCCTAACCCTATAACCCTAACCCTACACTTTAGAAATGGCAATGATTATACATTATAAATCACCTAATTCTGATTATTTTATTGGGCTCAAATGGAAGGGCTTTTTTTGATAAAGGCTATTCTAGTGAGATTCATCTGAAAAATGTGGTGGTCCAAGTTTGATTTTCCTGTAGATCCTAAAGAAGATTGGATTCTGTCCCAGTTAGATTTGTGACGGCTGTTCTGCCCCAAGGCTACGGTTAATGGCGTCAGATGCGAATCACAGTGTGTCCTCGGCTAAAAGTGTGCTATTTAAAATGAATCACCACCATTTTTACCTTATCTACACCAATAGAATCATCATAAGAGAGAGAGAGACAGAAAGCGAGACAGAGAGAGAGACAGAGAGAGAGACAGATAGAGACAGAGAGAGAGACAGAGAGAGAGAGCAAGGTGAAATGGAAAAGGGAGGGGAAGTATGTATTATGCCATGACTCTTTTTATTATCAAGACTGTATCCCCCCATTCCTCCACCCACCGAGTCGGACCGCATAAGAAGCAATTTCACAGCTCTCAGAGTCGTGCCACCTCAACACCTGAAACGAAATTGCACACTGTTCTAAAAAGCCATCATAGCATAGGACAGTACAGCACAGCACAGCAGAGCACACAGAAAGCCATATAACAGACTGCAGCCATATCAACACACAACTGTACACTATACATGGTGCAGCACAGTCGCTAGCATAGTATCTCTGATTGTATGGATGTGTGGTGTGTAATGCAGTGAACCATAGTGAACAATGAAATTGTAAACCACCAATGGAGAAAAGAGTGTTGGCAAGGCTAATGTTCACAGAGCAACAGTAGTTTTGCAACAGAAGACGAAAATGTGTGTTTCTTATTGGTAGTCCCTACCTGTTTCAGTCAGTTTTCTTCCGTTTGGTGCCAAATGAACACAACCCATGTAGAGATATCTGTTATGTCATGCTGCAAGGACACTGATTACTTTATTTGTTTAACCTCTACGGGATCGGTGTCCCACCCCCCCCCCCCCCCCCACACACAGACGACAGTTGAGCTAACGTGCGCTAATGTGATTAGCATGAGGTTGTAAGTAACAAGAACATTTCCCAGGACATAGACATATCTGATATTGGCAGAAATCTTAAATTCTTGTTAATCTAACTGCCCTGTCCAATTTACAGTATCTATTACAGTGAAATAATACCATGCTATTGTTTGAGGAGCGTGCACAGTTATGAACTTGTATCAATGTATCAGTAAACCATTTAGGCACATTTGGGCACATTTGGGCAAAATTGATACACCATTTTGAACAGAAATGCAATGGTTAATTGAATCAGTCTAAAACTTTTCACATACACTGCTGCCATACAGTGGCCAAAATCTAAATTGCGCCTAAACTGGAATAATAACTTGTGTCCTTTCTCTTGCATTTCAAAGATGATGGAACAAAAACAAACAAAAATCATATGTTTTTTTGTTTGTATTATCTTTTACCAGATCTAATGTGCTATATTCTCCTACATTAGTTTCACATTTCCACAAACTTCAAAGTGTTTCCTTTCAAATAGTATCAAGAATATGCATATCCTTGCTTCAGGTCCTGAGTTACAGGCAGTTAGATTTGGGTATGTCATTTTAGGCGAAAATTTAAAGAAATGGTACAATCCTTATTAATGTTGTCCAGACCATATGCAGATGCAGGAGTGTGGGTGTGTATGCTCATGTGTTATGTTTGATGTGTACTTTTATCTTGTATGTAGGAATCCACATTGATTCCCTGCATTTCAGTTCAAGCACACACACACACCAGGAGGGCTGTTTCCATGGTTATTTCCACGTATTACCAGGATATGGATATTCCATATCTTTTTATCCTTTGCTCTCTTAACCAACCTTTCCCGCCCCCATGCTGTTTCACAAGTAGGGTTACTTGCATTGACTGTTCAAGGCCCTGTCACTCTCCCTGTCTCTCATTTTCTCTTACATTCACTCAATCAGCTCTCGTTTACTTTCTCTCACTCTCACACTGTACATTGTCTCTTTCTTACATTCCTTTATTTCACATGCACTATCTCTCTCTCTCTCTCTCTCTCTCTCTCTCTCTCTCTCTCTCTCTCTCTCTGTTCTTTGTTCTCTGTTCTCTGTTCTCTGTTCTCTGTGAGGGGTCAGGGTTATCCCCTCATGTTCTTACAGGACCAGAATGGCCTTGCCACTCCTAATTAGTGGTCGCTTGGGCAAGCGCCTAGCACGGCTTAGTGAAGGCCTATGGGAAAGGGAGCCGCTTATTCTACCCTCAGAGAATGGATTGGAAACGACGGGGCTAAAAAAGCACTCTCCATCACACACACACGCACGCACGCACGCACGCACGCACTCACCACACACCACACACACACCACACACACACACACACAACACACACACACACACACACACACACACACACACACACACACACACACACAAACACACACACACACACACACACACACACACACACACACACACACACACACACAACACACACACACACACCACACATATACACCACGTATTACTCATCTTATCTTCCCATGATGGTGGCCATGGGTTACATTCATTGTAAGGTGATTTAAGGGGCTGGCTAATCACACCCTGTTGCCAAGGATTAATGTTTGTTTGTTGTGGTTGGCAAACAGCCTATAGTCAGGGTTTTAGTAAATGCCTTCCCCTCGTCACTGAAAGAGGGGCTTTGTGGCCTGTTCGGATCGCACACGTTTCTTTATGACTAGCCAATAAAGTCTGTCTGTAACTCAGCATACACACAGGGGCTGACACAATGAACACAGCTCTCACTCATGCTTATGCTGTTAGCTAGCCCAGTGAGCACCCATCCTCCTCTCCTCTATCCAACGCTCCCTGATTTTCTACAGTATCTTCAATTTCAACTTCATACAACTTCATATCATTTCCTCTTTTCTCTTCGCCTCAGCAAATTAGAGAATCAGTTTCTGATATCTTATATGATAACACTTTACAGTACTTACAACATAACCTTTCCTGTGTATGTGTGGGTTTGTGCATGTGGGCTCCCAGTGTATGATTTATATACTGAACAAAAATATAAACGCAACATGTAAAGTGTTCGTCCCATGTTTCATGAGCTAAAATAAGATAAAAACAGAAATGTTCCATACGCACAAAAAGCTTATTTCTCAAAAATGTGTTTACATCTCTATTAGTGAACATTTCTCCTTTGCTAATGTAATCCATCCACCTGACAGGTGTGGCATATAAAGAAGCTGATTAAACAACATGATCATTACACAGGTAAACCTAGTGCTGGGGACAATAAAAGGCCACTTTAAAAGTGCAGTTTTGTCACACAACACAATGCCACAGATGTCCCAAGTTTTGAGGGAGTGTGCAATTGTAATGCTGACTGCAGGCATGTCCACTAGAGCTGTTGCCAGAGAATGTAATATTAATTTCTCTACCGTAAGCCGCCTCCAGCGTCGTTTTAGAGAATTTGGCAGTACGTCCTACCAGCCTCACAACCACAGACCACGTATAACCACGCCAGCCCAAGACCTTCACATCCAGTTTCTTCACCTGCAGGATCTTTTGAGGGGCGTGGGGATGCTGAGGAGTATTTCTGTCTGTAATAAAGCCCTTTTGTGGGGAAAAACTCATTCTGATTGGCTGGGCCTGGCTCCCCCCTTGCCCAGTCATGAAACCCATGGATTAGGGCCTAATGAATTAATTTCAGTAGACCAATTTCCTTATATGAACTGCAACTCAGTAAAATCTTTGACATTTTTGCATGTTGCATTTATATTTTTGTTCAGTATATACATACCTTGATAAACTTTAGGTGATAACCCATTAGGTTGTGCAAATGTCCTCATAAGACAAAAACTATCCAATGGTGGTGATGATTATAGGTTGTTTAAAAGATTCACCAGATGTTACAAGAACGTTCCCAGAACACATTTAGTCTGTTCTTTAAAGGTTCCCAGAATGCTTCATTAGGTTGTGAAAGCATTGTGTGAAAATGACAAGAGATATGTCCTCAAAACACCAAAACTGTCCAGTGCTGAATAATACAATGTTTCCATTAGTTTTCAAAAAACATTTGCCTAAAGTGGCAAGAACAGTCCTAAAAAAAATGTTTATTAATGTTATTTAAAAGTTCCTAAAATATTTCTTTAGGTTGTGGGAACATTGTGAGGATTTGACAAGAGATGAACAAAATACTAAAACTGTCCAGTTGTGCTGACATTCAGATAATGTTTTTATCAGAGTGCACAAAACATTCCTTTGATGTTGCAAGAATGTTGACAGAACATTTAATTAGGTTGTGGGAACAGTGTGGGTACATTACAAGATATAGGTTACTAAAATACAAAATACAGCGCAATTCGGAAAGTATTCAGACCCCTTCACTTTTTCCACATTGTTTTACATTACAGCCTTATTCTAAAATGACCAAAAAAAGTCCTTATCAATCTACACACAATACCCCATAATGACTAAGCGAAAACAGATTTTTTTTAAATGTTTGCAAAAGTACCTTATTTACGTAAGTATTCAGATCCTTTGCTATGAGACTCGAAATTGAGCTCAGGTGCTTCCTGTGGGACTGGGAGACTAGTCAGGATCAAGGGAAAGATGAACGGAGCAAAGTAAAGAGAGATCCTTGATGAAAGTCTGCTCCAGAGCGCTCAGGACCTCAGACTGGGGTGAAGGTTCACCTTGCAAAAGGAAAACGACCGTGAGCACACAGCCAAGACAACACAGGAGTGGCTTAGGGACAAGTCTCTGAATGTCCTTGAGTGGCCAAGACAGAGCCTGGACTTGAACCAGATCAAACATCTCTGGAGAGACCTGAAAATAGCTGTGCAGCGACACTCCCCATCCAACCTGACAGAGCTTGAGAGGATCTGCAGAGAAGAATGGGAGAAACTCCCCAAATACAGGTGTGCCAAGCTTGTAGCGTCATACCCAAGAAGACTCAAGGCTGTAATCGTTGCCAAAGGTGCTTCAACAAAGTAATGAGTAAAGGGTCTGAATACTTATGTAAATATGATTATTATCATATACTCATTATGGGGTATTGTGTGTAGATTGAGGGATATTTTTTTTAATCCATTTTAGAATAAGGCTGTAGCGTAACAACATTTTGAAAAAGTGAAAGGGTCTGATTACTCTGCGAATGCAATGTATGTTCAGCTGTGACGACATTCAAACAATGTTTAACTTTAGTTGCGCAGGACATTCCCTTAATGTTTTAAGAATGAAATAAGTCTGTTTTTATGACATTCATATCATATTTGTTTAACAAAATAGTCATTTGATGTTTATGTAATGTACATTTTATCTTGTCTTGCAGGTCCTCGATTCATTTCAAGAACGTATATAAAATCTTATATTTAAATTTGACCTAATATAATTATCAACATTCTCAGCATGCAAATTAAAGCAGATTGGAAAACATCCCCATTATTTTTCTCTACAGATTTATTGGCAATTTACATTTGAGGACTATTGGTGGTGGTATAGAGACACATGGCATTTTAATTTAATTCACAGGACAATTGAACAGCATTTAATCATACAAAGACGACCATATTTCTTACGCTTCATACGTTGACAATCTGCACATATGGGGTTTGAACCGGCAGTGTTTGTTTCCCAGGTCTTTTATCCTTTGCGCCACCAAGTAGGCACGCTTGTGTTATGCTGGTGAATGAGGACCCAAAAGCGACGTAATAGAAACAGAGTCTTTATTCCAGTATCAAACAAACAATGATTCTCCTGGATATATCAAAGGTAAATCCAAAACAGGAAACTGAAATCCTCTCGTCAGTAGAGAGGAACGACTGGAGACGCGACCACAGACTGCAGGTCGCTTYAGGAAGGCACAGGCCGTAGCTGACATAGACACCTGCTCACACGCAGCATCTGAAGAAGGCAAAAACACGACAGGGCGGAACAAGGACACAGGACAGCAAACATCAAACAAGAATCCGACAAGGACAGAAGCGGAAAACAGAGGGAAAAATAGGGACTCTAATCAGAGGGCAAAATAGGGGACAGGTGTGAAAGAGTAAATGAGGTCGTTAGGAGAATGAGAAACAGCTGGGAGCAGGAACGGAACGATAGAGAGAGAGAGCGGGAGAGGGAGAGAGGGAGGAGGAGAGAGAGAGAGAGAAAGAGGGAAAGAACCTAATAAGACCAGCAGAGGGAAGCACAGGGACAAGACATGATGATCAAAGACAAAACATGACAGCTTGCATCTCTTTATTTTTGTTGGTATATAGCGATGGCGGTATGGTCAATCAGGCATTCTATGCCTCCTTTTTAATCTTCTTAGACATAACTAACTCACCGAAATACTGGTAACTGGGTTAGCCATCACTTCGCCCATCCTCTTTATATGCTGGGTACTTCTGGGCCCACATTTACAAGGTATCCAAGACTACGAGTGCTGATCTAGGATCTCTTTTGCTTTTCAGGACATGAAAAATAAGCCAGGTTGTGGGAACAGTCTGGTGTAGTGTAAAAAATATGGTTGTGCTTGTATGATTAAATGCTGTTCAAATGTCCTAAATGAAAATGCCATGTGTCTCTAATATCACCTAGAATAGAGTCCTCAAATGCGAATTGACATTAAATCTAGGGAGAGACATAACGGGGATGTTTTCCAATCTGCTTTAATTTTCATGCTGAGAATGTTAGTTGAAATGTAAACAAAATATTTTCTAAATGTTCTTGATATGTATTGAGGAGCTCCAAGACAAGGTAAAATGTATATAGCATGAACATCAATGGAATATTATTTTAACCCAAAACAAATTTGTTATGAACTTCATACAAACAGACTTATTTCATTCTTACAACATTACGGGAATTTATTGTGCAACCTAACTTAAACATTGCATGAATGCCATTAAAACTGAGCATATTTTGTGCTTTTGGGAATATATCTCTTGTAATGTACTCACACGGTACATAACCTAATTACATGTTCTGGGAACCTTTAAAAAACTCAATGGGTGTTGTGTCAAAATTCTGGCAACATCAAAGGAGTGTTTTGTGCACCCTGATACAAACATTTATCTGAATGAAGCATAACTGGACAGTTTTGGGGTTTTGGGAACATATCTCTTGTCATGTCCCCACAATGTTACCACAACCTAATGAAACATTCTGGGAACCTTTAAAGAATGGACTAAATGTGTTCTGGGAATGTTCTTGTAACATCAGGTGAATGTTTTTGCACCCTAAAAGAAACATTGTAGAATCATCTGCACAACTGGACCGTTTTTGTGTTTTGGGAACATATCTTTTGGGATGTCCCCACAATGTTACCATCAGACTGTTCTCACAACCTAATGAAACATTATGGGAAACTTTAAAGTACAGAGCAAATGTCTTGTAGGAAGGTTCTTGCAACATCAGGCAAATATTTTATACAAACATTCTATAATCATCACCATGAATGGACAGTTTTCATGTTATGAGAACATTTGCCACAACCTAAAAAATGTTCTGGGAACTTTCACAAAACAGTTCTTGGTTTGCTGGGAAAACATTACATGTTCATTGTGTTGTTACATTACCTGGAAACCTAATGATAACTTTTATGGAATGTTCTGTAGTTATTGTTAAAGATGTTGTGCACAACATCTTTGGTCAATTAGCAGACACTCTTATCCAGAGTAACTTAATCCTTCCGCAGACTTTGGTTTGGCTGGCGCCTCGCTCAACTTGGCTAGGCGAACCGAACGAGTGGGCTCGCATACTCCCTTAAAAGACCTTCGCTTGATAAACAAGAAAAAAGCGGCAATAGTACTGTTTGTCCATCTTGAGACCCCGTAGCTAGTATACACTTCCTCAAAATTGTCCGAATTAATCTGTCATTAATTTTGACGTTTTTGATCTTAGTAGTGCAATTTTACATCTAACTAAGATGTTTGGTTCAGTGTCTCTCAATTGAATACATTTTTAATTAAATGTTTCTAGTTGAATGACAACAAACACTTAATTGAAGAATCCCTACTGTTGACCAATCACAGACAAAAGAGGGTAGTGGCTACCGACTTCGGCTACCGATTTCGGCTTGCCTTGAGAAAAAATGTAGTCTACATGAACATCCGAAAATGCCCTTGCCGAAGACCAAAATGAACAAAAACATCACAAAATGTTGTAATATATGCACAAACTGTTCTGCACTGTTTCGGATGGGAAGCATGAGTACGCCTTTACAGTCAGCGCATTCAACTAAGGTAGATAAACAAAAACATATCACAGTCATAGCATGTAAAACGTTTTTTGTAACCGTTACTGAGAATGTTATTGCTGTTCGGGCTGATTATTTACAAATCTATTTCTGTATTTTAAAATAAAAAATACATGTATTTTTATTAAATACATTTCATGTAGTTTATTTGATACATTGATCTTTATGGTATTTTGTAATTGTATTTTGTACATCACTGTGTGTTTGTGCACATCTTTTTGTCTGTGTGTTTGTGTGTTCAATGACTGGAGGGCATGGTTTTCTGTCATAATCACGCATGTACTGTACTGTACAGTGCCTTCGTATAGTATTTATACCCCTTAACTTATTCAATATTTGTGACCGATCGCCTCGAAAGTTGAAAAACTTGTAACCTTACTTTTGAGAAAATGGCCCTTGAATGCTTTGGTAGACCTACTGGAGAGCTCTTCTTTGTCTACACCCATTCAGCATCGTTCACACCCTTTTTATTCATTCGTAAAAATGTTCAACAACATACCTCCACTTTGACATGATGGGGTCTTGTGTGTGGGGCATTGACAAAGAAAACACTTAATTTAATCCATTGTAAATTCAGCCTGTAACACAAAAAAAGTCAAAGGGTGTGAATCCTTTCTGAAGGCACTGGACGTGGTCTCATGCTTACTATGAGTGTGGGAGAATGTTAATATGTATGGTATAGAGAATGGTCCCAAGGTAAAGCAGAGTTCATGGCCCTTCATGTGTACAGCTAATATCATACAAATTGAATGAGCTGGAGCACTTCTCTGAAGTGGCCACCTCCTCTCTAGGGGCCATAGTTCAGGAAAGGTCTGGGTGAAGTACATATAGTAGCTCAGCTCATGACATATTGATGATAGGCATCAATATAGCAGAGAGTCTGCTGGAGGTCTGGATTGGCAGTATGTTACTCACTGAACAGCTGATTCTAGACCTCTCACTGGGAAATATGTTTGCAACCCACTCCTCTAGTCCATCCACTTGCCGAGTAACCAGCTCGCATGCATTAAAAGCAATGACCTTGACCAGAGTGTGCCTATGAAGGAAAAACGGTGTGTTTGCCAATGAGCGTAAGTGCATGTGTGTGTGTGTTTGTTTGTGGAGTTCATTGAGTTTGTGTCAGTGTATGCTTACATAGAGTGCCTTGCAAATGTATTCAGATCCAAGAGGGTATGAATACTTTTGCAAGGCACTGTAAGTGTCTGTTATGTTCTAATGAGTGTGTGTACATGTGGGACTTGAACCATCATGAGGTATTTCAGATCATCTCTTGGAAATGTTCCCCATTAAAACAGCTTCCAGGTGTTGTCACATGTTATTGTCCACCTCTCCCCACTCTGCGTAAAAGCATTCAGGTCACAGCAAAATCCACTGGATGGAAGACAACAGTTTGGTGTTTTGTTTGGAGTAAAAGGACCTTGAATTATCATCCGTTGAGGCACATTGGATCCATTAGAATTGGAACTTCAACATGACAAACACATCCTCTCGACGCTCAGTCCATTAAAAGTCCATTAAAAGAAAACCAACGGAATTCTTCATCTTTTTGTGCATCCCGTTTCTAAGTTCACGAACACGAACACTCATTCTCAGCGGAATGCAGAGTAGCTTTTGTTTTGATCTTGGCACATCCATTTTGTGGCATATTGGAGTTTGAGTTTTGAGAATAGGCAAGGCTTTGTTAGAGTTGTTTCATCATGTCCTTGTAATATGCTTTTCCTTTGTGTCGTATCATTAGCTGCTCTCTCCACTCCCAATTACATTATTGACATGGAAGCTGGTGATGCTGGAAACACTATGGATGAAACTGAGGAACTGAACTCATTCTATAGGACCATTAGGCGAGTGTGTCTGCAGGATTTCTCAGCTCTCGTTGGCTATTTGAAAGTCATTGCTCGCAGATTAGCAGCCTTCCTGACCTCCCAAGAGACATATCACATTCTGACTATGGATTTTGACTGTCACAAATGTTGTCTAATATTCCCAGTGGAAGTTCTGTCAAAATTTTAAGATCAATTTACCACATTGAATCCTCAAAACTGAGAACATTTCGACTGGATTTTGTACCTGGCTACAATCCCATACTCATACTCATGGGTTGCGACAAGTCTAGATTTTCTCAGATGGTCTGTGTATTTAGCTAAGGCAGCCACTGTAATTTGATGCTGCCCTATATTAAACTAAGTGTTTAGATAAAGTATTTAAGTGATTCCTCTGTTTATTTAATTTGATGGGGTCAAGATGTCACCTTTTTTTGTTGCCAATTCAACAGTTACGTCAGAATGCTACGCTGATAAGTATAATACACATAGGCCAATGTGTATGGCTAACGCAGGATATGTTGCCAAATTAGCTTTTTTTCCCCCCAGCCATTTCTTCGGATGGAAAGTTGCTCAGAGGGCAGGTCTGTTGGGGGTAGCTGGCGAGGTCAAGCTGTTACACTGATCTTTTGAAGTGCTGGTTTATATCCTGTTTGTGCTTGGTCTGCTAATCCAGGGATTATACAGCTTTAAAAGTAATATGGGCAGGTTTTAATTAGCCTGAACAGGGGGGAAACCGGTGAAAAAACACTCTAATAGTACTCTAATCTGCACTAAATTAAAATCCTACTCAAACAAACACACGTACACAGACATTGAGGGAAATACACAAACCACAAATGCATAAACTAAACACACATATGAACACAAAATTGTACTATGGCCTTCTGAGTTACAACCTGCTTACACAAAAAAACTAAGAGCCACACAAATTCAAACACATGCACACACACAAACACAAACACAAACAGATCCTACACTACCGTTAAAAAGTTTGGGGTCACTTAGAAATGTTGTTGTTTTTGAAAGAAAAGCTAATTTTTTTGTTCATAAAAAAAACGTCAAATTTATCAGAAATACAGTGTAGACATTGTTAATGTTGTAAATGACTATTGCAGCTGGAAACGTCAGTTTTATTTAATGGAATATCTACAGAGGCCCATTACAGAGGCCCATTATCAGCAACCATCACTCCTGTGTTCCAATGGCACGTTGTGTTAGCTAATCCAAGTTTATCATTTTTGTCACGATCGTCTTTACGTGAATGTAGTGGACCAAGGCGCAGCGTGAGAGAAATACATCTTCCTTTATTTGACGAAGACGTAACACGAAACGAAACACTCTTACAAAACTAACAAACAATAAACGACCGTGAAGCTATAAACGAATGCACCACACAAGCTACTAACGTTCAACATAGACCAATTACCCACGAAATACCCAAAGAATATGGCTGCCTAAATATAGCTCTCAATCAGAGACAAATGAACAACGCTGCCTCTAATTGAGAACCAATCTAGGAAGCCACATAGACATACAAACACCTACACAAGACACTGCCCCATTTAACATACAAAACCCCTAGACAATAAAAAACACATACATTCCCCATGTCACACCCTGACCTAACTAAAATAAGAAAGAAAACAAAGATAACTAAGGCCAGGCGTGACAGTACCCCCCCCCCAAAGGTGCGGACTCCGGCCGCAAACCTGACACAGAAGGGGAGGGTCCGGGTGGGCCTTCTTATGGGCGGCGGCTCGGGTGCGGGACGTGACCCCCACTTCACCATAGTCAATTCCTGCTTTGGTGGCGCCTCTGGAACGGCGAGTCCCCGGACTGAATACCATCCTAGATGGCGCCACTGGACGGAGGAGCAGCTCCGGACTCCTATAATGGAGTGGCCAGCACAGTCACCAGATCTCAACCCTACTTGAGCTGTTGTGGGAGCAGCTTTCCGTATGTACATAAGAAGTGCCCATCAAGCCAATCCAACTTGTGGGAGTGCTTCAGGAAGCATGTGGTGAAATCTCTTCAGATTACCTCAACAAATTGACACTAGAATGCCAAAGGTCTGCAAGGCTGCAATTGCTGCAAATGGAGGATTCTTTGACGAAGGCTCAGGACAGACGGACGGCTTTGAAGGCTCAGGACAGACGGGCGGCTTTGAAGGCTCAGGACAGACGGGCAGCTCAGACGGTGCTAGGCAGACGGGCAGCGCAGGCGGCGCTTGGCAGACGGACAGCTCAGACGGCGTTGGGCAGACGGGCAGTGCAGGCGACGTTGGGCAGACAGACAGCGCAGACGGCGCTGGGCAGACGGCAGACTCTGGCTGGCTGAGGCGCACAGTAGGCCTGGTGCGTGGTGCCGGAACTGGTGGTACCGGGCTAAGGACACGCACCATAGGGCGAGTGCGTGGAGAAGGAACAGGGCTCTGGAGACGCACTGGAAGCCTGGTGCGTGGTGTAGGCACTGGTGGTACCGGGCTGGAGACACGCACCATAGGGCGAGTGCGTGGAGAAGGAACAGGGCTCTGGAGACGCACTGGAAGCCTGGTGCGTGGTGTAGGCACTGGTGGTACTGGGCTGGGGCGGGGAGGTGGCGCCGGATATACCGGACCGTGCAGGCGTACTGGCTCCCTTGAGCACTGAGCCTGCCCAACCTTACCTGGTTGAATGCTCCCCGTAGCCCGACCAGTGCGGGGAGGTGGARTAACCCGCACTGGGCTGTGTTGGCGAACCGGGGACACCATGCGTAAGGCTGGTGCCATGTATGCCGGCCCGAGGAGACGCACTGGTGACCAGACGCGTTGAGCCGGCTTCATGGCACCTGGCTCAATGCTCAATCTAGCCCTGCCAGTGCGGGGAGGTGGAATAACCCGCACCGGGCTATGCACACGTACAGGAGACACCATGCTCTCTACCGCATAACACGGTCTCTGCCCGTACTCTCGCTTCCCACGGTAAGCACGGAGAGTTGGCGCAGGTCTCCTACCTGACTTCGCCACACTCCGTTGTAGCCCCCCCCCCCCCAATAATTATTTTGGGCTGACTCACAGGCTTCCTACCGCATCGTCGTGCTGCCTCCATTCGCCGGTATCCCTCCTCACACTGCGCCAGAGAATCCCAGGCGGGCTCCGGCATTCTCCTTGGGTCGATCGCCCACCTGTCGATCTCCTCCCACGTAGTGTTGTCCAGATTTTGCTCCCATTGCCATTCCTCCTTGCGCTGCTCCTGCTGCCGCTTATCACGCTGCTTGGTCCCGTTATGGTGGGTAATTCTGTCACGATCGTCTTTACGTGAATGAGTGGACCAAGGCGCAGCGTGAGACAAATACATCTTCTTTTTTTGACGAAGACGTAACACGAAACGAAACACTCTTACAAAACTAACAAAACAATAAACGACCGTGAAGCTATAAACGAAAGTGCACACACAAGCTACTAACGTTCAACATAGACAATTACCCACGAAATACCCAATGAATATGGCTGCCTAAATATAGCTCTCAATCAGAGACAAATGAACAACAGCTGCCTCTAATTGAGAACCAATCTAGACAGCCATAGACATACAAACACCTACACAAGACACTGCCCCATTTAACATACAAAACCCCTAGACAATAAAAAACACATACATTCCCCATGTCACACCCTGACCTAACTAAAATAAGAAAGAAAACAAAGATAACTAAGGCCAGGGCGTGACAATTTTAGGCTAATTGATCAATAGAAAACCCTTTTGCAATTATGTTAGCACAGCTGAAAACAGTTGTACTGATTAAAGAAGCAGTAAAACTGGCCTTCTTTAGACTAATTGAGTATCTGGAGAATCAGCATTTGTCAGTTTGATTACAGGCTCAAAATGACCAGAAACAAAGATCTTTCTTCTGAAACTCGTCAGTCTATTCTTGTTCTGAGAAATTAAGGCTTTTCAATGCGAGAATTTGCCAAGAAACTGAAGATTTCGTACAACACTGTGTACTACTCCCTTCACAGAACAGCGCAATCTGGCTCTAACCAGAATAGAAAGAGGAGTGGGAGGCCCCGGTGCACAACAGAGCAAGAGGACAAGTACATTAGAGTGTCTAGTTTGAGAAACAGGTGCCTCACTAGTCCTCAACTGGCAGATTCATTAAATAGTACCCAAAAAACACCAGTCTCAACGTCAACAGTGAAGAGCCGACTCCGGGATGCTGGCCTTCTAGGCAGAGTTGCAAAGAAATAGCCATATCTCAGATGGGCCAATAAAAAGAAAAGATTAAGATGGGCAAAATAACAGACACTAGACAGAGGGAGATTGGAAAAAAAGTGTTATGGACAGACTAATCTAAGTTTGAGGTGTTCGGACCACAAAGAAGAACATTCGTGAGGCGCAAATTTTTTTTTAAGATAATGGAGGAGTGCTTGACCCATTTGTAAACCATGGTGGACGCAATGTGATGGTCTGGGGTGTTTTGGTGGTAGTAAAGTGGGACATTTATACAGGGTAAAAGGGATCTTGAAGGCTATCACTCCATTTTGCAACGCCATGCTATACCCTGTGGACGGCGAATAATTGGAGCCAATTTCCTCCTACAACAGGACAATGACACAAAGCACAGCTCCAAACTATGCAAGAACTATTTAGGGAAGAAGCAGTCAGCTGGTATTCTGTCTATAATGGAGTGGCCAGCACAGTCACCAGATCTCAACCCTATTGAGCTGTTGTGGGAGCAGCTTTACCGTATGGTACATAAGAAGTGCCCATCACCCATTCAACGCCAATCCAACTTGTGGGAGGTGCCAGGAAGCATGTGGTGAAATCTCTTCAGATTACCTCAACAAATTGACAACTAGAATGCCAAAGTCTGCAAGGCTGCAATTGCTGCAAATGGAGGATTCTTTGACGAAAGCAAAGTTTGAAGGACACAATTATTATTTCAATTAAAATCATTATTTATAACCTTGTCAACGTCTTGACTATATTTCCTATTCATTTTGCAACTCATTTCATGTATGTTTTCATGGAAAACAAGGCCTTTCTAAGAGACCCCAATCTTTTGAACCAGAGTGTATATGGAGGTAAGAGGAAAGAGAGATAATGTAATAACTATCTGCACTAATCCTAGAAGGTCCCCATTAGGCCGTCTCAGCAGTTCTTGGAGTTGTCAGGATTGTTATGTGCTGCTCACACCTACCAATGGGTATCTCTCTC